>NC_142707.1:7575757-7878787 GCF_055471065.1 Atractosteus spatula
CTGTGCTGAGGATCACAACTTGTTATTTTGGACTTAATAGACAAAAGGGAAAAATTCAGGCCAACGTGCATTTAGGTGCAAGTCTTTGTAGGTGGCATCCCCAGCAAATGGGTCATGTTGCTTATTGCATTATCATGCACTCCCACACACGTACTGTATGTACTACAGCACTCTCTCTTCCCTGTTTATAATGCAATGTGAGCCCTCAGCTTTTTGAAGTAACTCCTCACCTACTTTCTTTGTTTCATCTTGTTGAGTTAAATACAGCTGACTCCTCCAATAAACCCGAAACATTTGATGACCTGTCCCTTATCAGTTTCATTTTTTGAACCATTCACACCTCTCCCTTGGCCACCCCAATCTAAGGACTTCTGTATTCTGTATCAATTATTTTAGACCATCAACATAAGTTGATTTTGAATATGCAGAGTTATCTAAAAAATCATTTAATCATTTTTATACATTCTTTAGATTTTCCCGATTCTTAAGGACCTGTCTCTGTATGTATTCTCCAACAGCTTGGAGTATTTAAACAGTAAGAAAAGACCATCCAATAAATGCTTTTATCTAAAATGACCTGCAGAGATGAGGGGGATGTAGTATGGTTTAGCACTTGATAATGCAGGACCTTGATTTGAAATGTCCTACATAGTATGAAGCAAATGGTAGTTCAGTGGCATGCTCAGTGTAAGAATAATAATTTATTAATAATGATAATTCCTTACATTTACAGTATATAGCGCTTTTCTAGACTCTCCACTCAAGGCACTTTACAGGTAATGGGGACTCCCCTCCACCATCACCAATGTGCAGCCCCCACCTGGATGATGTGACAGCAGCCATAGTGCACCAGTATGCTCCCCACACATCAGCTATCAGTGGAGAGGAGAACAGAGTGATTATTAGGAGGCCGTGATTGGTAAAGACATGGGGGAAATTTGGCCAGTAACACCCATACTCTTTTTGAGAGATGCCCTGGGATTTTTAATGACCACAGCGAGTCAGCACCTTGGTTTTACATCTCATCCAAAAGACAGTGCATTTTTACAGTATAATGTCCTTGTAGGGCCCACACAGGCAGCAGGGTGAGCTCCCCCTACTTGGCCCCACTAACACCTCTTCCAGAAGCAACCTTAGTTTTTTTTTAGTTTTTCCAGGTACTGACCAGGCTCACACTTGCTTAGCTTCAGTGGGTTGCCAGTTGTGAGTTGCAGGGTGATACAGTATGGTTGCTGGCCATAATACAGTGGCAATAGTGGTAATGGTAACACAGTGGCACAGCCAGAATATGAACCAGTAACTTCAAGGTCATGGAACCCAATTTTTAACTACTGGATAGTGCTGCATTTGTTCAGGCCTTGTTTTTTTTTGTAGAATAACTGTGTGATTGCTTCTTAGTATCATAAACTATAGAAAACATAAATCCCAAAGCAAAGCAAATGCATTGAAACTGAATTCTGATCTTGGAATCACAAGGGAAAATAAACTGTAGTGACTGCATTTATTTCTACTGCCTTGTTACATGATCACTAGGAAAAATGAGCAAAGGACTACAGTACTGAGGCACTCCCTTTATTCATTGCTGTCAAAAAAACAGACCATTTTTCCCCAATGCTGTGGACCTCTGGTGGTTTTTTGTGTATTTAATCATCATTTCTTTTATTTGAATTTTCATTTGAAAAGGGAAACCATGCTACAATCACAACTGGATCCATCCTCATTACAAATTGCAAAAAGAAAGCAAATGACAGTGTTAAGATAGTTACTGGAAGTGATGTCATTATAAAAAATGTTCACAGTGCAAGTTGGCCTGGGAATCTTAATACTGTCTTTCTTTAACAGTATTAGTATCTGTTTTCTGTATTTATTTTGTAATGTTACCAGGTTTTTGTTAGAACCTTATGTAACATGATTCATGTTCCATTACCCTGTATGTGCTTCATTTCTAGGCTGATCTGTAAATAAGCTAGGAGATCAGGAACTCTGAATATCATTGTGGGGTAGTGATACCACAAATGATATCAATACCATGCTGTGAAGAACTGTCGCTTTTCTGCAAGAGCTAAAGAATAGGAATTTAATTTGAACTAATCAGTTCCAGAGCCTCATCCAGTACTTTGTGTAGAAACTCTGTCTGCTTTTTGTCCTCACTCTGCATGGTCTTAGTATGTCCTTTTTTTTATCCTAAACTCACAACTCTGAGATTAAGAGTTCTACCACTGGAGAAAGCCAAGTTCCTTATTGATGGACTAATGTAGTCAATAATCAACACAAGCTACATAAAAATGCAGGTTACTGACAGCAGACAACTTAAGGAGACACTGCTTTAATGCTTGATGAGGTTAAGTCTTTTGCTTACAAAACATTTGGAGATTATACACAAATCAGCTCATTGACTTGAGGAACAAAATTAGCTAATGATCGTACTAATTTAAAGTGTAGAATTACCTGGACAAACAATAGAAAGGGAAAGGTTTCCAAAGATATGTGACTAAGGGTGTCCCTGGTGATCAGTTAATTTTCATTGTTCACTGTTTTGTGTTATCATAAATAGTCATAGGTCTATGGGGGTGGGTTGATTGGCATTTAGGCTAGCTGTTTTAATCAGCGGCTTTGAATGTCTGATTAGAACGCATTTCAGGAAGCGGGGCAATGTAGAAAATGAGCTTCATTATCAAAGCAGCAAAAAAAGTAGCGATTCTTCTGATTTCTTCAAGAATAATACATTTATGGAGCTGTTTTGACATCGGACTGTGTGTGTGAAAACAAAATGGTTTTTGCA
Organism: Atractosteus spatula; assembly: GCF_055471065.1. NCBI lineage: Eukaryota > Metazoa > Chordata > Actinopteri > Semionotiformes > Lepisosteidae > Atractosteus > Atractosteus spatula. The sequence goes on from NC_142707.1 coordinate 7,578,540, forward strand.
ATGTTATGAGGGGGAACTCCTTGTATTTCCTTCAAGGTAAGTGTGTAATACGTATGTAGAAAGGAAAAGTTACATCTGAAAACTATGAAATAAATTCCACCTTTGTTTATAAAATTGCAACACTAAACATAAGAACATATTGTAGAAAAGTTTACTAGTAAGAGCAGACCATTCAAGACACCTTACTCGTTTATTGTTGGTAGTTTATTGGTTCAGTAATTCTATCCTGCAACATGACTAAGTTTGTTCCAGGCCTTCGCAATGAATACGTCCGCAACTGAGTTGTGTCTTGTGTCCATTAGTGACCTTTGGTTCTTTTTGAGTGATCCTGCCTTGCACCCATTGATTACTGGGATAGGTTACGGTTCCCCCTCCACACTGAATTGAATGAAGCAGTTAGTAGATGGATAGAAGGTTGGGGTTTCTATCAGAAGGTGGTATTGAGAGAGATGATCAAGGCAATATACTGTACACCCAGTCCTCCTCTTTCGTGGGGAATGCGGATATGCAGTATCAACAGATAATGAAAAATGTGTATGCTGGAACAAAAACCTCTGCTCCTACACATAAAAGCAGAAGAACACACACCCAAATATTATAAAGATGCTATTCAGTAAAAATGCAATGCAAATAGTAGAATTAACCGGGTGTACACTCTCTCTACTCCAAAATGATTTATTTATTAATATGTCTCAAGGTTTTGGGACACACAAGCTGAAATGTGCCAATGAAGGCTTGTGCTTGCCAAACACTGAGAAGTATTAATAAATTGTTTAAGAGTACAAAGTGTTCAGCCATTTGATTCTACTACTAAGCTCTCCCTAGCCAGATATATACTGTAGCTATCATACCATACAAAACAAGTTTAATATGTTATATATTAACATATGTAAAAGAACATAAAGCGCACTTACCTGTAATGTTGGGTAACGTGGAGGAAAACACACGGGTGCAAATTTTGAATTGAGATTCCAAAAAGGTTTGATATGTTCTGGGCCTCTGAGAAAATTCTAGAGACTTGGAGAACTCTACCTCTTGGGTTAGGCTTGTCCTGATACCATGAAACCATGGAAGGGAAACAGAATTTAAGATTTCTATTATCTAATTTTATGAAGCATTTTACTAATAATACTTTAAAATGACATGCTTTTTTGTGAATTACCCGTATAACAAACACATCAGGGAAAGCAAACTGTGTTTATCAGGGTAATTCAGTTTACACACAGGAGTTATACATTCATTAAAAGGTAATTCTCTCCAGTGTTTAATTTATTATTTACTGCACGGTATATTTTTAAGAGTATGCTATACTTTCTAATTATTCTTGGTTTTAAAATTCCTTTCACTAAACAAAATATTTTTATTATACATATTGTAACGCATACGGCCGACATTGCAGGTTGTTCGAGCCGGCTTACCACCGCGGTGACATCACCGCCCTTCCCTGTGAATAGCAGGGACCGCAGCCGCCGGGCTGAAGGGAGATTTCCCTTTAGCTCAACTGGCTGGGTCCCTGTTGAGTGACACCGGAGGCCCGGGTTCGAGTCCCCAGCAGTGGGGGGCCGACCTGAGGCGGCAGCGGTGAGGGCGCATACTCACGTGAACCCGAGAGCGCTACAATATCATGAATGGTAATTCTCTATACTAGATGTAGTGTATACCAGGGCTCGGCAACCTTTTTTTGTATCACGCTTGTTTCTGCAGTAAAGTTTGGGAAAAAAACTATAGCATAAACTATTGCGTGCTACGAACTATAGCTTCAACGCTTAATCATTTTACAGTGTATTTATGACTACATTATAAAACACCAAGTAGATCACCTTTAATTTAATCATTTTTAATTTACAATCATTTATTATTAATAAAAATAATTCCTTACACTTATAAAGCACTTTTCTGGACACTCCACTCATGGTGCTTTACAGGGAATGGGGACTCCCCTCCACCAATGTGCATGTACAGTACCAACAGCAGCCATACTGTAGTGTGCCACTATACTCACTCCCCATCAACTGTAAGTGGAGAAGAGAACAGAGTAATGAAGCCGATTCATAGATGGGGATTATTAGGAAGCCATGATTGGTAAAGGCCAATGGGAAGTGTGGCCAGGACGGCGGGGTAACACCCTTACTCTTTTCATGAAACGCCCTGTGATTTTTAATGACCACAGAGAGTCTGGACCTTGGTTTTACGTCTCATCGGAAGGACGGCACCTTTTAACAGTATGGTGTCCCAGTCAATGTAATGGGGCATGAGGACCCACACTGACCATAGGGTGAGTGCCCCCTACTGGCTGCACTAACACCTCTTCCAGCAGCAAATGTAGTCTTTTCCAGGAGGTCCCCTCCCAGGAGGTACTGACCAGGCTCACACCTGCTTAACTTCAGGAAGTCGTATGTTGTGAGTTACAGGGTGATATGGCTCCTGGCTCAAAATTTTAACTGAATATCTAGAGTATTTAGCCAACAATGCCACATATAGGAACAAGTAATAGGTTTATTCCATGCTGAAAAGAGAAGAGAGGAAACACAACGTTTTGACTCTGGAGCCTTCTTCAGGTGTGAGAAAGACAGAGCAGACAGCAAAGGTTAAATAGCACAGAAGAACAACAGCTGGGAGAGGGGCGGAGGTGGGATGGGCAGAGAGGCCACTCAGGTGGTGCAAAGTGGAGAGGAGTGAAGAAAGGTGTGAATAGAGAAGATTACATGAAAACAAGTCTGTCATTGAGAGAAGGGGGAAGGTGTGAACCAAGTTTCAGGATAATTTTTGTTTATGTTGTCTTTCTGCTACGGGAGTTAAGAAACCCTTTTTTGAGAACGCGGTGTGAGCCTAGTTTCAGGGTGAGTTTCGTTTGTTTCCTTTCTGCTATGGGAGTTGAGAAACCCTTCTTTGAGAACAGATATGCCACTTAACACTTCCAGCTGAGACAGGTACAGTACATCTCTAATTTTAGCCAAAATATCACCTTTGTTGGCAAAGCCCTCAGTTCCTTTGCGTGCAACACATAATGCTGCTCTGCAACTCAACTTGCAGGAACTTTAATGTCTTTTTGTAAACTTCAATAGGGAAGCAGTAATCTTTTTTGACATACAGTATAACTCAACATATTTTTTTCGCTTGCCATGTGCTTGCCATGGGTTGCTGATCCCAGGTATATACTGTACTAACTGTTCACACAACAGATAAGAAAACGCCACTTTCAGCTTATGTAAAATTCAGGACTTGTTATATGGAACCTTTGTGTACTGTAACCTGGGGAGTGGGTCTATCGTACTGTAAATGAGATTGTATTCTTTTAAACCAAAACAACCTTTCAGATTTATTTATTTATTCTTTCACATGTAACATACAGACAACATGGAACTTGTAATAAAGCAAACCCTGTCTTAACAACTTGAAAGTAACACATGATCTTCTAGAGAGCTCTGGAAGACAAGGTTATTAGATAGAATGATGTCAGTTTCTTACAGGGGGGAAATGAAAACAAATTCTAGCCTTACCTTATGTAATGCATTTCATTAATAAACCTTGATTAATAAGCTAATGGCAGAGAAACAAGCAGCTGTTTTGTGCAGGTATAAAAAGTTGTTTTGAAGGAGAATAGTTATCTCCTTTAAAATGAGAGAGCTTTTATATACAGTACTCATACAGTATACTGGCTCATATACTGTATAAGGCCACATGGTGAATGTACCATTGGTTGCAAAGTTGAAGCAGTCATCCTTTGTCACTTTTACACGGCGGACTCTATTATCCCCACTAATCTTGCCTTTCACATTCCATTGCACTGCCAGCTCTCTGCATGTCTCTCTGTTTGTTTTTCACCAGCCTTTTGTGTCACATATGATTTCAGAGACTGAAACAGAAAAGTGTTGTAGAAAGAGGTCCTGCCTTCACACTGTATTTTAGAAATTTGGGTGCCGATTTGAAAATGAGTTTAAATGGTGCAGCATCTGCTTACTGCTGCCACTGATGACTCTTGAGATTCTTTTTTCTTTTAAGTGTCTCCAGAATTTAACCATGGGATGAAAAGTGTAATAATTTACAATATAATTTACACAGAGATACTGAAGAGTTTCTCTCCTTTATTTGCCATGTGAAAGGAATTAATTATATGACTCTCTCAGAACAAATCAAAATTTATCCAAAACTGAAATGTTTTAGTCAGAGATTCAGCAATGCTGGAGCTCTTTTGAGTGAAGGGATAAGATACCAGTTCCATAGTTATTCAATTTGATCCATCTCAAGTTCTAGAAACAATGGACTCTTGGCTTGCCATACAATTTGTATAAAAAAAGCAAAGAAGCAATTATTCTTGATTTTTTTAAACAGAAATTATTCTTAAAAGAGTCTGCAGATATTTATCAGACAAGACTATGCAGTATCTGTTCATAATGTAAGCTATATGAAGAGCTGCAATGCAATAAACAGTATGTAGCCTTTCCTTAGAAGCTATAGATCATATCTGAGAACATAGATCACCTATGGCAGACTAAAAGAGATACATACAATGACACGCAATTGTATACAGTAGTGGCAATAAGGTGTCTGATGATATGTGAATATTATTGTACTATAGATATAGCTCAAGTGGGTTTTCTCTCCAGTTGATTCATATCTGATGTTGTTTGTGGTAATTAGCAATATCATGATATAAGAAAAGTAACTTAAATCTGGTGCATATTTCTGATTTGGATAAAAAGTCTAAACATTTTTTTTATTTTTTCCCCCAGCCTTTTTAGAAATTACTGTAGCAAACAGCTTGTCCTATGCAGTCCACTCGACCTTGTAGCTAAACTTAACTTCGAATACATGTCAACTTCCTCCTCGTTGCCACAGCAACATTTCCCTTGTTGTCAAGATCAAATTGATTTTAAATAGTAATATTGCCTCTTAGTTCTAGCTGGGTATTAATAATGCTTTTCGCTTTGGTCTATCTGATCACCGCTACCAAAGGAGGGAAAGGTTAAAGATGCACTTGCAAGCTGTTTTATTTGAAAGTCCCCAGAAAAAAAAAACAATTCAAAGGGAGTGTTTGTTCTTGCGAAGGTAGTGCTGGGAATAGCCTTGGAGAGAATATCTGCTTCTGTGCAATACTTTTTTTCCCCTCCTCATTTTGAAATGGTCAGTTTAACAGAAACCAGTGAAAGGAGTACTAGGGAAAAGATGTAAGAGATCCCTGCAAGAATACAAGAATACATTAGTTTCCGGATTATTTCATATTTAAATCTGTTCATTTGTCAACCTTATGTTAAGTATTCATACCAGAACTATTTTTCTGATGCAAGTCATTGCAAATTGTATATTGACAGAGTACTGTTATATTAAGCTCTCATGTTAGATATTCTCCTAAAATCTACAGGGGATATGTATAAAATGTTAAATAACTTACTTTTATTGGATAAGAGGCTCCTAGGTGTCTCTAGTCTTTGAATGTCTGTTATTTTTTACCAGTCACTTGAAATGAACGCCTTAGTCTCCAGCTGTCCCCCACATGATCCTGGAGAATTTTAGTGCTATCGCCCATAGACGTACTGTATGTATTGTCTCCCCTCATACAAAGAGATGCCACCTGTAGACCTCCACTGGAGACAGTGACCGTTCGTGATGATGGATATGCCTCCATTATCAGGGCCACGTTAGCAACCGTTACATTCTCTAGAACAGGATGCATGTGACATTTATTAATAGGCTGTGAATTATTCTTAATAAAACCTAGAACTGCCAGCTTTGCACTTTGAAATCCTGCAGAAAGCACAGACCACATCAGGCAATATCCACATCGTTATCCATTATCCCCACTTGTGTGATTTAATAGTACAAACTTGTATAACTTGAAGAGATGTGAGGATTGGTCTTTTGTTTTTAAACATTTGTGCTTTACTTATTTTTTGTGAAGATGTGTCACCTTTTGGATTACATCATGTAAGCTGATGAGATGATTTAAATGAAATTATATTGTATGCTTCAACTCTTTCAGTTTTACTATTTTTTTATTTTAAAAAAACATTTAAATAATTCCAAACATATAGCAGCTCAGTAGGATATCCAATGTAACCATATGGATTGAAAGACTGAAACATTTTTAATACTGTGTATTTCATATAATGTATCAAATATTGCAATACTAGAGTGCAAGATAGTCTTGACTGGAGATTGAAGTGGTCAACTGCTTTGTGAAAATGCCCAGACTAAACCATAATATTGCACTAGAATGCATGACAGTTATTAATAGCTATATTATGTCAGACCAAACATACTGTATTCTGTTCTGATGTGAAATGAGAGATTTTGTAATGATCTACAGTACCACACCAGATGGGTCGGTAGACTGGAACAAGCATGATTTGAACCCTGTGCATTTGCATTTCAAGGAGATACTGCAAAAGATGAAGAAATTACTCCATTATTCAAGGTCCCTATGAATTTTGTGGCAGAGCAGCATCTAGTCTTTAGCTAAAGTGTTTTAGTTTTTTTGGATTATTTAATTGAGATATTCTGGTGATTGTATCTACTTACTATGTAATCATGAGTGCCTTATTAAACAGTCCTACAAGAATTGAGGTTTTTCCTGTCAAAAGGCGGTGCCCAAGTTTGTGCCAGAACTCCCTTGAAATACTGTCTGTAAAATGCCCATGTTCCAAGCATAAGGAGAGTTTTAATTGCTTAAACTCCATTTTTCAGAGTAATATCTATTTATATACCTCCCCGTCTATCTCTCAGTGCACTCCCATCCATCTATTTTAAGATGGGCAGTGAAATGAAATGGAAAATACAATCTATCTTCTCCGAAGCTGATACCGGCAGCCTCTATCAGGTTGAAGGATGATTCAGCCTAGGCTGCTACAGTTCCTTGCATCATTTAGGCCAGTTCCCTGCTGTGGCTACAGCAGCTGCATCTACTAATCCAGCTGTTGCAAAATTATAGTCTGCAAACTGCACTGTGATCACCTGTTAGTTGTAAATTGCATCGGAGCTTTAACTCAGAACACAAATTCAAATTCCCATTGTTTTATTTAGGTAAACTTAGTGTATGGATTTGCATAGATTTAATTATAGCAATAATCCCTCTTTGCACATCTGAGCATATCTTCATAGGTTGCCACAGTCAAGGGGAATTACTGCAAACAGTGGAATTGGATAGGTACAGTAACATGACATAAAACCACATGCAAGCAAAGCAGCCTCATCAAATTGACTTTCATGTTAGTTGATGCACAGTGATTATTTACAATCCACTGTAGTACAGGTATGTGGTGTTTAATTAATGTAGAGGAAATGTTCTGCTAAACTCTGCCCATGAAAAGCAATATGTATCCCCTTTTCCCATCATCTATTTGAAGTTATTTTGATGTATAAATAGTGCTGTGTAATAAGAGCTGTAAGTAACACCTTCTGAATACTTTTTCCCAACACTTGTGGAGTTACTGTAGTGATTCCGGTTCTTTTATTTTTGCTTTTCATGTGATGATATTTTATGTTTTTATCAAAGTAATTAGTATCTGTATCTATTTTAAAGTACCTTGTTACTGTAGTTGAAAATTAATCATTTTCTTTATATTCTGATATCAGTTAAGATGGAAAAATGCCCCCTTCTCCCACCCCACCCCCCAAAGAAATCCAGTAGAAATTATGTGTGTGAGATAGATCAGAGAATCCTATCATGTGCCTGGAGCTAATACTGGTTTCCTGCCACCCTCCCCTCATTAGTCTGAGCCCCTCACTGCTTTACAGAGAGACGAAAGGCAATGAAATGCTAAGACCTCAGACCATAAGGATGGAAAATGCCTACAGCACCATCAGCGCTATTTCCAGATGAGTCATGGAAGTTATCTCCATTCGAACACCTGTTAAAAAAAAATCTTCATTAGACTATCGCTTGAGAACTCATTCCTGTTGGCAGCTGTGTGGAGTAGCTGACTCTGGCCTCCTGACTGAAAAATGGGGAAACGTCTTCTGTACTTCTGAGGTACATCACCTTAAGCATATCAACCTGTATAAATGGTTGTCATCATTTAGATGTTAAAAACAATGGAATTGCAATGTTTGTAGGTTCCTTTGGATAAAAGCATCAGCCTGTCATGTTTTTAAATTTGGCAATGCCATGGAATAGGACCACAAATAGCAAAATGTATAAAAAAACTCAATAATTCAGCAACTGAATATTAATATATAATGGGTTTATTCCATGCTGAAAAGAGAAGAGAGAAAACACAACATTTCGGCAGTGAAGCCTTCTTCAGGTCACCTGAGCTGAGTACATTTTGCTATTTAAAGTGTGGTCCTATTCCATGAAGAAGGCTTCACAGCCGAAACGTTGTGTTTTCTCTTCTCTTTTCAGCATGGAATAAACCTATTACTTGTTCCTTTGCAGACTACACATGCTGATGCAGCTACCTACCTGAACTACAAATATATAATGCTTTTTTATTGACTTTAACCTGTGTTTCTAGGAAGACAATAACATTTAATGTTGGAAATATGTTCGGTAATAATATATACCGTATACAATAAGAACAACTATGCCACACTTAAATTTTGAGATTTGACAACATTTGTTCCCTCAAACATAATTTATGCACTGCACTGTGCTAATCCATTGTTCACTAATAAAGCAAATTTAAAGACAGTTTACAGTGAATTAACATGCAAATTAATTGTTTTGTTTGTGCGTTCAGCTCAAATGACTCCCCTGCTTCTTTTGTTAACAAACTTACAGGAATTCTACAATAAAATCCGTCAAGAGACTTGCTTCGCATGGCTGTTTTAACTGTACCAATGTAATGTAAAAAGGGCAAAAAATCCTTTAATACAGTGCTTCAACAGACATAAATGTAAAACAAATCTACTGCACTGCACAGACTCTGAACAGGCAAATGCTGAAATAAAAAAAAATATTTTTAATGACTCAGAACTGTGCTCAATTCTCTGTTCCATTTTTTTTCTGCTTCAAAGACCTTGACTGCTGACCTTTTTGTCCCCCAAAGAGAAAAAACATTGTGTTGAGATAGTTCCTTATATAAGTTTTCTCCTCATTAGCACTGAATGGTAGGTCACTATTTCATCTTCAGAGAGAGGAGACTGGGCATATTGTGTTCCTTACTGGGGAAAAAAAATAAAGATTTTCTACAGTTTGAGCTTTTTGATAAGCGTAAATTATCCTTTTCAGAATTGTCCTGAAAGATCAGTAAATTTCCATAGTAATTAACAGTGATGAGCTTAACTTTTTTTTTTGTTTCAGTGAGGTCTTTGGAGAGTTGTAGGTACTGTACAGTATAGGCGAGGTGAGTCATTACAAAGGAAACAGCTTCTGAACATTCTGACACTCTGACAAAGATGACAATTTGAAGTGGGCATGTCTGACTCATGAACTAAAAAAATGAGTAAATGAGTAAACTTTTTTTTCCTGATTGTGCCTGAGTCTTAAGAATATGTATGAACTGAAAACTGACTTTCGCCACATGTGGAGATGAAACAACCCCTCCTGTGCTTTAGTGCTGGAGCCTTCTCTTCCCTTATAATGCTCCTGTTGAGTTTCTGGAATGAGGGAAAACAGAAGAAAGAATTGTTGTTCCTTAGAGTCAAAACAGATCCACTGAATCTGAATGACTTTTCCAAGTCTTTGACAGCTGTGTGAAAAGAAGAGAAGAAACAAACAAGGACATATACAGTACAGTACACGGGGAATTGAGAGCAAGATGTTAACGCTACATTAATTTCTTCAGAGTGAAAGCAAGCCAAAAATACAGTTCTGACATGGCATGTGGTTATATTCAGGATAGATATTCTATTGATGTTGTTTTTCAGTATTTCAGAAAAGTGAGCCAAAATTTAACAATTATGCCATGTGTTTTAAAAATACACAGTTTTCTGTGTACCTACTGTTGCCAATGGCTTTGTATTACAGTATGTCCCATTGATTGAATGGTTATAAGATATAAAGTATGCATACAGTGTTGCATAATGTGCTTTTCCCATGCATATCAATGTGTTCTTCTAACCTTTTAATGGAAGTATTTACAAGACAGATTGGGCATGATGCCTTCTCCTTTGATTTCAGAATGCAATTTCTGAGCACGGCAATATGCGGTCTAGGGCACAGCACTGTTTATGACTAATATGCCATGAATGCGGTCTGATTTGCAGCAGAGCTCAATCTATCTTTTATGGAAGTTGATGCCTGTAGGTTTTTGATATTTAAATTCATAAAGGAAGGCAATCAGGCTGTGTTCCTCATATGCACAATGCCATTTGTGGCACTGCATTAACTTGTCACTCGTTTTGGAGTTTGCCATCCGTGTAATGTCAGTTAGTGTCAGTTTCAGCGAGCCCTTATTGTGCATTCAGAAGGAAATTCCCGCTGAGCAGAAGACAAGAAGAGAATGTGAAAGTGCTTGGGCAAGAGGATTTGAGCCCACTGCAAGTGGGCAGTACTCAGTGGCCAATTCGTTTAACTCTTAGCTGCAGGGGAGGATCCCACTGGGGGAATGCAAATGCATGCAGTACAGGAAAGCGTGCAAAGAAAGGAATGGACTGAACCCATCAGCAAGCAGTGGCCCTGGCTCGCTAATAAATACTGTACTTCACTGTAGGATCATAATGTAGCATACTGTACTCCATGAAATGTATAGATTAACCAAGAATTTTCCCGTCATTTTTCTTACTTATTCATCCTCCAAACGTAACATCTCTTTCAAATCTTGGAATGTGAATGTTTAGCGACTGCAGTATTTTGAAATGTATATTCTTAAGTGACAGTTACACACGTCTCATTAGTTGCTTTTCACCTGATCATTTTCTCTTTCGTTGGTCTTCTTCCGTCAGTCCTGTGCCTCTTTTGTGTTCCTTTTCTCTCCCTCTCGTCACCACACACCTGAGGATGGCTCCACAGCTGAAAGACTGTTTTTTTTTCTAATTGATAAATTAATCACACCTTGCACCTTACACTATCCTGCGTCTCCCCACTCCATATTGTTTTGATTAGTACTGCCCTCTTTTAGTGCACATGTTATCAACAGGATGCAAATTTAAAAAGATTCAGTCCTCAGTATCACTTAAGCTGCCATGATAGACAGTCTGCCAAGTTAATTTGATGCATCTTTAATTATTTCTTTTCTCTCAGTACTAGCCCACTGCTCTTCTGAACAAGGACTATAACATGCACAAAGTCTTCAGAGAGCAAATTGCCTTTTCTAGTGTAAATTGGCTTGACTGAAGTGAAGGATAAAATGAGCATGGGGGCATAATCAGGTGTCAAGCTTTCACCTCTCATTAAATCATGCAGTCTTCTTTGAGTACCCTCCCCTATAGCCATCAGTACATAAAATATGCATTATTACACATATCATGTATGTCTGTCTTGGAAGAAGGAAATAACAGCCCTTAATAATAAATGAAAATTTTAGTCTATCCCTCTGTCCTTTTTTGTTTTCAACACAGTTTTGCCACACTGTAATCCCCTTCAGGAAGACTTCCATTGCATTTCTCCCCCGATACTGAAAAACCAATCCCACCAGTCCATACTTGTTGTATGAGTGGAGTGGTGGCCGGTTCAAATCCCGCAGCCGGCAGAGCTCCTCTCCCTGTCTGTGTGCCTGTGTCTCATGGAGAGCAAGCTGGGGTATGCGAAAGGTATGCATTTCTTCCTAATGCAAGAAATTGTATAGGGCTAATAAAGCAACATTATGACATTATTGTTCTACAGTATATATCAGAAAGCGATCACTTTTCAGCCAGCTATTAAAAACCAATTGGATATTTTTTTACTAAGCACTTGATGCCACCTGCTGGCCCTCTGTGTAATTGCACTACTAGCTTTCAAAAATAAGGGTGGGTGGGTAAAGGCTGATCTACCGTATGGTTACTTTCTAGTTAAAACAAAATCAGTAGAGAAAGAAAGTGAAATGATTGGTGGACATTTCAGTAATTGTGAAGCGCATTTTTGTTCAAAACCTCTTTGCCTTTCTAATCTTCCCAACGATCACCACATGCCTGGAGTGGCAGTAGAACAAAAAAAAGACTCATTGCATTCGCTTTGCCCCAGTGAAGTTTCCATCACAGTGGCTTTTCCAAGGTGTGAGTTCAGCGGGGAAGGAGTTGCTGTACAAACTGGGCAGTTGTTTTTTTTTGCTTGCAGCTAACAGCTGTCTACATTCTGGTTCTTTGCCATTGCTTGCTGCAGGGGGACAAAAAGCAAAAAGTCAGGTTGGATGTGTTTATGAACCATGTGGCTGGCAGCAGAGGAGGGAGAATGGAAAATCGCTGTGATCTGTCTGTACGAGGGCAATGAAAAGCTGTGTATTTATCTTTAAAAATAATCATTGCACATTATAAAGCACTTGACCTCCTTTTTGTACCAGAACACTTGTTTACCAAGTAGACCTTTTGATAAACCGCCCATTTGGATAATCTATATTTTCCTGATGTTAGAACTAGAGTGACACCAGAGATGTGTTTTTTTTTGTTCCTTTCTTTCCAAAACCTTGTCAGCTTGCACAGAACAAGACAAGGATAGGACTGTCTCACTTTGTTTAAACGGAGTGAGCCGTCCTAATGCAAATATCAAGTCCTTTCTCAATCCACCCCCACATTTGTTTGTCATGCATGTAGAAAAAAGTGGGAGGGGTAGCAATAGTGTACTTTAGCTGGCCAAACTGCAAATCAGGAATGCTAATTTATGTAAATGCTGCAGTGCTGAATTATGTTTATTATATTAATCAGTTTTGGTTATTAACGTCAAAGAGCACATTTTCATTGGTATCATTTTGCAATGAATTCCATAGCAAATAGGGATTATAGAAATCAAGGTTAACAAAAATAGAGATTCTGTGCCGAGCAGTAATTCCTCTTCGCACATCTTTATGGATACATAAAAAAACTGCCTCAGAAGTGTTTTGGGGCTCTGTTCGTGTTTCTTTTTTTTTCTGGAGACATTTAGGCAGATGCTCACCAGATTGCCTCCATTTCATCTCCATCCCAGATTTCAAGAGCTCACCTTCTTTTGCTTTGTGATCCGAAATGGGAGACTTCAGATAAGGACGGGAGGATTCCAGATGAAGAACTGGCTGTGGTCTCACATTTTAAATCATGCTATCAGATAGTCTGTGGCACGATGCCTGAATGTGATGAATTGGGAAGTCCATGGCAATCACTATATTAGCTTCTGTACACATTGATTTTCCCTGGTTCAAGCCAAGCCATCTACGAAGAGAGCAGAAATCCACCAAATCCAGAAGCAGTGGTCATCTATTGGAGGCTCGTTTCACCAATCGGAAAGATCCCATTCAGTCTTCAGGCCTCTTTGTGGTTGAGCATGGATAGCTTAATAAACAAACTGTTAAAAAATGACATAGCCTTATTGACACCAGATCATTTGGGTGTAGTAAATGGGACAACATTTGTAGATAAAGTTGCAGTTTGATACATAATCAGTGAATTTAAAAGGTGTAGCTCAGGATTTATTTTATTCCTCTCAAAGAAGAAAGAGGAGATCCCTTGTAATAACACCATGGTGTCTATATCACAGTATACTCCAGCTGTAGAAAAGCAAGATTCCCTATCAGAAGCTAGCTACTGTATGTGCTTCGTATACTGTAACTTAACCCTTGGTTCCTAGTCTTTTTAAGCACACTGCAGCTTTACTCTTTGTTTCTTTAGCACAAAGAGAGCCCTTTAGGGACTGAAAATGAAGCAACAGGCAGAATCAGGTAGAGCACACACAATGCATTAGAAGAAGATAATTCTCTCGCCTCTGAAAGCAATTACAGTGATAGTGGGTCCTTTTCTGTATTAGTATTCATCAGCCACCAGAAAGTGCTGTGGTCTCGAAATGCTTGACCGCTGGAGTGGAAAGTACAATTTGAGATCCAGAAGCATAGAAGGTGCCCAGTCTGAAAAAGATTGCGGTCAGGAGTCAGAAAGACTCTATAGAGGAGTCGTGGCTGTTGACAAGAACTCCGTTAACGTACATCTGTGCTCATGGTCAATGCCTCAATACAGGATCTTGAATCTTGCTGGCAGGCTGGCTTAAATACTTTATTATGGCACTTGTACAAGGTGGTGTGACCCACAAAACATCTCAAAGTATGTCCAGTGACTTTGCTTAGTGGCTGACGCAGTAGAGAGTTCATGGCATCCCTGGTTGTGTGATAGGAAATATGTGCTGTTTTGTCTTTTTATACATCTGGAATAGCTGTAGCTCTACATGCAGCTCTGTATTTGCAGACATAAGCTTGTAGGTGATATCCAATCATACACACAAAAATATGCATTGCGTGTTAAAATGGGTATTTTTGAACTAATTGGTACAAGTATACAATGTGATGCAGATGGTGACATCTACATTTTGAGAAATTCCCCCCTTTTTCCACACTAAGCTGGATATTTTTCTTATTTCAGCCACTGAGAAACAACTATTCTGGCGATTTGGCTCCCTTGCTGCAAAACAAAATCTTCGCTTGTTTACTGCATTAATGTGTTTCATCATCATTCCATTCTCTGGAGTCTCCTGAGAGCTGTTATGTGTAAATCGTTTTTGCCTTATTTGAAATTGATAACCTCCTATTCCATAAAAGTAGCTGGTGTGAAATGCACTTCTACACTGGCTGGATGGGTTTAATAACGTTTTCCTCCCTTTTTGTTGGCCTGCTGTAGAAAAGAATACTAGCTTGAAACGTACGACTTCCACAGATTATGATCCTGTTTAAACAATCAAATGAAATGAAATGTGAGGAGGGGGAAGCTGGAGTCACTGTTCAAAAATGAAAGAAGGACATGAGGATAATAGCAGATACAAAGAAAGCCCAACACTAGACCTGGAAATTAAATAATTATCCTGAAAACCGATAGCAGTGGGCCATTAATTTCCTTCTCTTAATGAACCATTACTGATTTGGCATCCAATCCAACACAGAACTGCTGGCTTGATGATTGATTTGAAAAAAATATGAATGTCATTAAACTGTAAGAACTATTGTAAAATACCACCACCACCACCCACCCCCCACATCAACAGACTCACACCATCCCCTTACAAACACAGATCTGTCTTATTTCTCCTTTTCCATCAAAAACAAGTGGTGCAGATTAAAACCTCCCTTGTAGAACTATGTAAGGAGACAAATATTCCCTATTGCATTTATCATGTCAGAGTTTTATTTTCCTGCTTGGGTTCAATCAGCATCTTGTGAGACAAAACATTGTGGCAGATCACTTTTAAGCTAGTGTTTTCAATGGTGCAGCAGCTATCCTCCATCAATTAAAAGATCCACAGTTATTGATTTGAAACAGAAACTTGTTTTGCTTGCCGATCTGGCAATATTATGTCAGTGACTCGAAATGTCATTTCAGGAAATGTACTGTAGGTTGTGAATTGGCTGCCTGGCTGAGTTGAAAAGATTGATAGAATTTAATTACAGTCAAACCTGTTTTTTGTTCATTTAATTTGCTAGATCTTTACTGTAGACTGCCTCTTGTAATTGAATGATATGTGCCCAGTCATATCTTTATTCTCTCACTCATTAGATGTGGCACCCCATTTTCTAAGCAAGTTAATAGACCTGGATGGCAAGTTGGAGAATGGATGGTTTGCTACCTTTTTGTTAGCTGAATGTAATGGTTGCATTACTCAATGTTTCATTAAGGGATAATTTTATTGTGATTACAACATTATTGAGTGTGTTTTATTGGAACAAAAACTGTAATAAATTAGAAAAGGAAGAGGGCTGTACAATTAGCTAGTGTTTGAAAAATAGAAATCTTTGAATTCTTCATCCTATCACCCTAGTCCGTAGCCTCACCAGTTTCACTACTCAGCACTGTGTGACAGCTTTACCAGAGACAGGTATACTTATATTTTTTGTTTGTGAACACAATATACTGTACCATTTAGGTTGAAATGGTGGAGCAGTGGTTTAGCATTGCTGCCTTGCAGTACCAGAACCCTGGGTTCAATTCTGGACCTGGGGTGCCCATCTGAGTGGAGTTTGGATGTTCCCCTTGTGTTCATGTGGGTTTCCCCTGGGTACTCTGGTATCCTCCCACAGTCTGGTAGGTTAATTGGCTCTGGTGTGTGTGCATGTCTGTCTGGGTGTACCCTGCCTTGCGTCCATTGCTTGCTGGAATAGGCTTCAGCTCCCCTTTGACCCTGTACTAGATAAAGTGGTTAGAAGATGTTAAAGTGGTAAGACTTTATTGATCCTGAAGGGAAACTGATGATTAGTTACAGTAGAGTGCTAAACAACACTATATTTACTTCCTCTCTGTTCATTTTTCAAGAGAAGAGGACACAGGTACATACAGTATGCAACACAGCTTGTTTGTATAAATACTGTGTGTTCAACCTGCTCTCCAAAACTGGGCCCTTTTCTCAGTATTAATTTCTAAGTGGCAGTCTTGAAAAGAGATCTTTAAAAAGTCACAGACAGCTTATGTGTTTCCTTTATGAACAACATACGTTAATTTTGTAAATGCTGATGAGAGAGCAAAGTGCATGTGATGGTGCTTGGGGTTTAATCTTGAGTGAGGTGGTGTCTTTTTATCACATTATTGTAATGCTGATTGATTGATTGATAGATACCTCTTGTACAACTGCTGCAGCGCTGCAGTTCAGGAGGTTTCACTATTTTAGCAGGTGAATACAAATATCACAAAGATGGACGGACATGAATGACTAAAATAGTGTGCAATAAAACCCTTATTTAATGGCAGCCCATGCAGCTGGGAAGTACATTAACATGACCGACCCCATTAAGATGAACATCCATTATAATGGATTCTTCTACTTGAGCTTGCCATCCAAAGGTTTAAACCTGCTGACAGTAAAAGGACAGCACGACCTGAATATACCCCATTCTCCTAATGGCTTTTCCCTGTGCTGTGTTTTAACATTACTAAGTTTAACACAAATGCTTTGTTAGTCAGCAGGCATTTGCTTTCAGTATAACCTTCATCACCCCACCCCCCAGATATAAAAATATAATGAAAACACTATTAGCCATTTGGTAGTACTAACGGCCATTGTACGTAAATGAAATGACTATGTTGTACTGTATGCATCTCTTTGGAGATAGAGATGTGCAGTGACAGACCTCTGCAAGAGAAGATGAAAATACATATACATATATAATATCATGTGCATTTATGAGTGGTTTTCTTCATTACTATAATTTGATAACAAAAATAAGAAAACAATCATCGTGACAGTACAGGAGACCTGGCTAACCCTACTCTATTAAGCTTAAAGATACAGGTGAGGCTGTCTTGCCATGACCTTTTCTGCTTTGGAGAAGAAAACGCTAAGCTTTCTGGTCTTGTTTGTAGTGTGTATTGCAATTATGATTCAGCTTGTACTCATCAGAGGGAAGAGGGCATTCATTTATTCATGATATAATTTAGCGTTCAGTGGTGCTCTAGCTCTGTTTTAGAATTGGGCCAATCATTTCTGAATGGAGGGCAGAAGGAAACTTTGAACAGTTCATGGGTAAAAGTGAGATTTAGTCTTAGATGAGAAAACATATTTCGCAGGAGCCTCCCATGGCCTATAAGTGTGATATAAAATATCACAATAGCTAATTAAAACATTGACTTAGAAACACTAAATAAAAACTACAGTAAGCATTTTGTTTTTCTTTCATTTTAACAGTTTAATTTCAGTTATGCATGCCTGTGAAAACATAGGTGGATTACATAAATACACCAGAAACCAAACAAGGATTTTAAAATAAGTAGTAATCCCAGTGCACTGCTCTTATGACGTTAGTTGTCATTATTAATGTGCCCAAAATAGGGGGGCTTTCTCTGACAGCATGTATTTGGAAAATCTTAATCCTCTTTGAGCTTTCAGTGCATTTCAAGTCAGTCATTTCTGTTTTTGTCCTCAAAACCAGGGGAATGTATTTGTTGAGAAAAAGCTCAAAGTGGCAAGGACACTGTCCTGAGCAGAGTTCAATGAGCTGTGGACGCAGGATTCACAATTTCATGTACAGTAGTTGTG
Organism: Atractosteus spatula; assembly: GCF_055471065.1. Taxonomy (NCBI): domain Eukaryota; kingdom Metazoa; phylum Chordata; class Actinopteri; order Semionotiformes; family Lepisosteidae; genus Atractosteus; species Atractosteus spatula. Next base: position 7,596,532 of record NC_142707.1, read on the forward strand.
GTATTACTTCTATGCATTTCAACAGAATGGTTTAATTGAGCTCTGATTGTAGTAATAACTGAGCAAAGTTTCAGCTGGAAAGAAAACCAGCTACTGAAATTCAATAGCAGGGTTGATGCATTTGTAAAGAAAGGAGAAATAAATAATTACCTCAAAACTGCATGTTTTTAAATGAAATCAACATGCATTACTATGAGTACTGTATATTTTTAGAAGCTGATTGCTAATTACTAATGCATGTGTAATAATAATAATAATAATAATAATAATTGCTTACACTTCTGGACACTCCACTCAAAGCGCTTTACAGGTAATGGGGACTCCCCTCCACCACCACCAGTGTGCAGCATCCACCTGGATGATGCGACGGCAGCCATAGTGCGCCAGAACACTTACCACACATCAGCTATCAGTGGGGGGGAGAACAGAGTAATGTAGCCAATTCATAGAGGGGGATTATTAGGAGGCCATGATTAGTAAAGACCAATGGGAAATTTGGCCAGGACACCGGGGTTACACCCCTACTCTTTTTGAGAAACACCCTGGAAATTTTAATGACCACAGAGTCAGGACCTCGGTTTTACGTCTCATAAATGTATGTAATGTCTCGTAATGTATGTAATTAGCTGTTACTTTTATACAAAGTAACTTACAATTGCACTCTTTGACAGAGGTGGATATTTTTAATGAAACAGCTTTGGTAAAGGAATTTGCTGGTGTGGGCAAGAGCATTGTCTCACCTGGGATTTGAACCCACAACCTTCTAGGTCATGTGTCCAGACTCTTAATCACTGCTCCACACTGTTGTCTTTGGTACATTGGCCATTTAAGGGACTTGCTTTAAAAGCAGTCAAATGAGATTTTATTTGTCCTCTGCAAGACATTTATCCTTACAAATAACAACCCATAGGATTAAGGATGCCATTTTCCAAGGGATGAACATTAACTTGAGACTTTGCTTCTCCACTTTAAATTGGAAATTGATTGCTCTGAAGATAAGTGCATTTCTTAATCAAAGTGTAAGCAAACCTTTTAACTGTGAAATGAGTTTTAAGTAATCCATTGTGTAATGTCACATATATTTCTTTTATTCTGTAAAATATCTTTGTGCTACACAGCTCATTTGCAGATGTTTGCAGACTGTGTTTCTAAGGTACAGTATACAGTAGGTCCGATGTTTGCTTAGTATGTTATACTAAGAAAAAAAACATACAAATGAGAGGGGACCTTTCAGCCCATCTACGTCACTTGAGTTTTAGTGGCTAATTGATCTGATAATCAGCCATTTCTTGAAAGAAACCAAAGTTTTGGCTTCAATAACACAGATGGGTAGCCTGTTCCAGACTCCCACAACCTTTTGTGTAAAAAGTTTAGTTCTTAGTTTTAAACACGCCTGCCGTAGTTTCTGTTTGTGTTCTGTAGATTCTGAAGAAGTCTATTGGGTTGGCCTTGTCAGTGTCTTGGGGAATTTGAACACTTTAATCCTCTTCTAGTCTTCTATGTCCAAGACTAAAAAGATCCAGTTCTGTTTCTGTCAGTATACAGTAGGTGTCCTTTGAACGTGGGGATGTACTGTACCTAGTTACTCTTTTCTCAACGTCTTCCATTGCCATGTACATTTTGTTCCATTGTAATCAAAATTGTATTTTGGTTTGCATACTGTATATAAGAAATTTTATTTGGGGCTTAATATTGACCAACAATTCTATATATTTTTCTTGTCGTTGATCATATACTGTATGACAGGAAATATCCCATTTTGGGATACGGTGTGAACTCTTCTGGTATTTTTCTCCAAATTAGACTGCATGTTAAAATAAAGTAATTACAAAGCAATTCTGTCAAAACATTGCATTTTGCAGTTCCATCAACAGACATGTCTTAACAAGGAGATGTAATTATGGCTCATTGTCACAGCTAGATTATTACAAATAATACAGTTATAAAGAACCCCAAAATGGACATGTTTAACTTATAACAAGCAGTTTGTGGGAATATTGATAAAGATTAATTGGAGGAAGCTTTCTGTTTTTGACATCCAGGAGATGAGAACTTAATTTTGTTTGTCAGTGAGTAAATTCTTGGCTTTCAATGCTGTCCTTGGAAGTGTTTTTTTTGGCAATTGCATTTCAAAGTGAGAGGATTAATGTAACTTTTAATTACAAGGGAGGTAAAGTAGTGTTACCAAATGTAAGACACTGATTATTCTAAGCATTCTAAGTACCGTAATTTTTCAGATAAGTACACTATTTTAATATTGAGCCAGATTAAAGTAAGGAGCTGATAAAGGAAATAAAATTAACCCTTGGGGCTTAATTAACATTTTCTAGATTAGCATAATGCTCTCCAATGGGGTGTCATTCCAAGGTTTTTTTTCCCAGCTTCAAGGGAAACTTCAAAGCCGCGCTAGCTGCTAGACGTCCCTAGCTTCCCCTGCTTGTGCTAATGATGAAAGCACAGCAGACCAGCGTTGATTGTTGTGGGGTGAAAGAAGTCAATGCCTGACAATGATAACCTCCGGAAAATGTTTGGCAACCTGTATGATGTGTTCGGTGCAAGGTGACAATTTGTGCATGACTAAATTTTGTATTTTTTGTTCTTAATTTTTAGATGTGACCGTTCCCTTAGCAGGTCAGTGTTGATTTAAATAAAAAAACTCCTGGGTGATTCAGCTACGTCATGCGTCTTATGCATCATATATTTTGTTATTTTTATTTAGTGCCGCTCCTTGTAAACTCTTTCAGGAGTGACATAATCCAATCCTGATTACATCCGTTTCCTTGTCAGGTGCAGTGGAAAGCCTGTCTTCGTCAAACGGAACAAATGGAGCATAAAATGCATTGTGCGCTTTCTCTTAATCACTCTGGTTTTCACCTGCAGATTTCTGCTTTTTTTTATTCCGCCATCTTCATTAGTGATTTTTTTACAGTAGATTGATGTGGCAGCACTTCAGTGAAACCTGTACCTGAATCCTATTAGGAGATCATTGTAAATTTACTTTATTGAGAGTATATCAGTATTGTCCTAAGAATATTATGTAATTAAAGTTCTGTTTGCTTTCTCTGACGGAGCTACTGTATTTACACCTGGAAAAAAAAGATAATCTTCAAAAAACCTTAGCTGAGATGTTATGCATTTTAGGTCTTCTAACTGCATGCATAAATTGAAATGTACAAGATCTGAGTCAATTTATAACCAAACACAAAATTTGGCATTTTAACTCACATTATTACATATACAGTACTGTACTGTATGTACAGTACTGTATATTATTACATGTCTAACATATTTCTGGTCATTAAAGAGTACAGAGTCCTTGAGTATGACTTACCTTTGAAAACTGTCTTGCTGTTTCAAGAATTTGCAAATTTGCAAAATCACTCCCAGTTGTGATCTAATTTGAATCCATGAATCCAAAGATTGTGTGAGATAAACCCTTAAGATTTCCCTTTAAGTACTGGCTAGCATTAAGTACAACTGTTTGGGGGGGAACATCAAAAGAAAGATAAGGTGAACAAGTAATAAGTCAAACTAGACTTTTGAGCTGAAAGAGACCAAACAACGCACATTAAGTGGAGATCACCTAAAAGGCTAGAATCGTTATTTTAAGTCGCAAACACTGCTTTTTTTCTACCCAAAGAGGATTTGTGCTGAGGCTTATTCTGTGCTAAGCAGTAGACCTCACAAATTGGCACTAGCAGCATTAAAGATGTAGGTGTCAGAGCTGTCGAAAAGATTTAGAGTAGGTATTTGAAAAGAAAACAGTAAGCAGTTAGGAACTGTTCCCAGAGCATGATTTATGGGCCCTTGTTATGACAGACCTATTGCTGGTAGACGGAAAAAGCTACCAGTGTGATGAAAGGAAAGGACTTGTGGGTGCTCCTGAAAGAAGCACTCTGCTTTTTCAAGGCCTTCATCTACTCCACCATTTTGATTTCCTTCATCATCCTGGAACGAGTTCTTAACTCTAGACTCTGAGGTCCAGAATCCAGGCAGGTTTTTAAACTGTAAAGGTCAAAAAGTTTAGAGCAGTGGTGATGGGATAAATTGATCCAGTTAAATATTAGTTGGTTCAGTTTGTTTCTCACTTCTTCCAGCTGATGAGCTTTTTTTGAAGTTTTGAAGTCCACCTTAAGACTACCCCAAGGAACGGAGCGGGGAATGTCTGTCCTAGAAGAGTATCTAACCTCAGCTGGAACAACAGCATGAGTAAATCACTGGATGGGTCATATGGTCTCCTCTCGTTCGTACTGTACCAGGTCATGATCAGATTAATTTCAAACTTTCTTACTATGTACTGGAATGTCTGCGTATGAATTCTACTGGATAAATAAAAATGTTTTTTTTATAGAAGCAGCACTATTATAACTTCCTACCTAGCACATATACTTATTTGATCATTCGACCATATGAGCAGGCTTTCTTTTCTGAGAAGGTTTTCCTTTTAAAAACATTGCACATACTGTACAGGTGTTCTTTCAAGAGATGCTCTTTCAAACTCTTTCAAGAGTTTCTCTCTTGAAAAAAGTGCCTTGAAAAACCACTAGGTCATCATTTCTTCTTTTTTGTGTACTGCCACAATGCCAGTTGTCTTGTGCCCACACAATTGGCAGCTACTGTTTTCAGAGATTTTTGTACAACTCTTCTCTCAGTGACACACAATATGCATCCGTCAGCATTTTGTCATTTTTTCACCGGTAGTTTTCAAAAAAGATAAATAAATGGCTGTAAGGTTAAAAAAAAGTAGAAATCTCAGAACATTGAAAACGTCTGTGAAAATAAGAGTCTGTTAATTTCCTTTAGGAAACAGTCACAAAAGATACGAGAAAGTAGAAAACACATCCATTTTATTACTTATTGTCTTTTGACAATAGGTTTTCTGTTTTTACAGGACTGATGCAAATTATGGGCTATGGCCTAATGATTTAGGAAGGTCTTACATTACCTTGAAATGCATCAAGTTATGGTTTGACTATTGTGAGGCTAAAATTAAGGGGTCTGTAAAAATGTGTGTTATGCATGCAAATCTTATGTGCATTTCAATTGAAAGTATACAGCTCTCCATTTGGGCTCTTGGCTTGGTCTATTATTAATACTCACAGCATAGGACTCCTCAAAGCACTTGGTTTAAATTACACAGCAGAGATGGTATCTGCAATGTGTGTGTGTGGTGTGTGTGAGCACTTGCAATGCTCCAGTGAAGACAGCAAACACCTCGACTGTTCTTTTACCTGTTTTTTCATTATTGTTCACTTTTAGTTGTTTTGCTAGAAGACTTTTTCCAGACGAATTCAGCAAAAGCATCCATGTTACAAGCAATTTCTTGGTTAATTAAAAAGGTTTTGTTGACTGAATGCTTTGACTCTTTTTAATAAGGCAATTACATGCAACATTTTGGTAATTTCAGCTCAATACATGTTTCCTATGTGAAATCATCTATGCCTGTTAGAAGTCCAGCAAATCATTACAGTGCATGTTTTAAACCAAAGGTATTGCTTTTTTCTATGTGCCTCTTCTTACAGTGAACAAAAACAAAAAAAAAACAATCGCTGTTACAACAGATGGTGCAGACAGAGCCTAATGAAAAACTGCTATGAGTGTAATCTAGTAATTTGTGTTACTTGTTCAAAGAACATTGGGCCCAGCATGTTGTCCATTAATCTAACCCAGGTGATGGAAGGGATCATTGAATTTGGTAAGGTCCTTTGTGCTGAGATTTCAACAAATCTGCTATGGGATTTGTTGCAACCTTGTGCTTTTCTTTCCGATGTTGTCAAAATAGCTACAGTATGTGAAACCTATTGTGCTATTTAATTTGGCATGTCTTACCGAGCACATGAGCAGCATAGTGTAGTGCGTAAGTCTCTTGATTCACAGCTGGGGAGTCCCTGACTCTATGTAGAGCTATTGTATCTTGAGTGAGGTACTTTGCCCCAGTTTCTCCAGTTCAGCCAACTGTATGAATGGTGACCAGCATTTGCTGAGGGCTGTCTTTGCGATGGACTGGCATTCCATCGGGTGGAGGGGGAGGGCGTATCTGTATGCTTTCTGTTCACTTAATGCCATGGAATCCACCATAAGCTCTGGCCCAATGAGCTGCTGTAACTCAAATATGGAAATTACCTGCCTACTGAGCACAGAATACAGGACATCACTTTGCCGGGCGTGGAAGTTGGTAAAGGAATTTTTAGAGACTTATGGCTCTCAGACTCTAATACTTAGCCTTGGAGAGAGCTTAAGCCTTTGTCATTTGAAAGGGATTTCTTTTTCTTTTAAGAGGAGAGAATATTGCAATTCCAGCCAAGCTCAAATAAGAAATGCACATTCTGTAATCTTGTGCTACCATATGGCTGGCCTCGTTGTTCGCTTGACATTTTGATAACTTCTGCAGATGACAAAGAGGGAGGTTTCCCATTCTGAGGTCTGTGAATTGTAGTAGCAAAGTAGCTCTGGCGCTGTTGCTCTATTTATCTGAGTATTGACTAGAATAGACTTCATGAAATGTCAAGGTCAGGACACGACAGAGTGATCGAGGAAATGCACTATCCTGAGTTCCCTAATTTTTCTGTTCAAATCGATTGAACCTCATATTCTTTCTTGTTGAGTGAACTACACCGACACAGCTCAATTTTTCACACCACATTGTAAGGATTCTAATACTGCCAGTCCTGACGGATTTCTGCTTTTAAAAGCTTTCGTTGTCCTTTAAAAGTGCAGTGATTAATCTCAGGTAATGCAAGGCTGTGATCTTGTGATCTTGTCAGATGGGTTTCAAACCCTGAAAATTTTGATCATTTCGTTTAAGTTAGTCTTATACACTAAATATAAAAAAATATATATATTCTCAATCAAGAGCAGCAGAATAGGGTAATTACATGTAAATGTAGTCTAATTTTAAAGTGGTTCTTAATGGTTCCAAGTGGAAATTGTGAGATCAACAAATGCAAACTGTACATCTTATATTTAAATTAATTTTTGACGAAAGAAATTTAAAGGCAGTTCCATACTTGATTATTTTTAAGGGTTATTTGAAAGATCATCATGACATTCAATGTGTTATTGCAGGATAAACTCCAAACATGATTTTTGATGTCTCAATATACTCTGCTCATTTAAATATGAGATCTTTAAAATGAGTAATGTCTATTGCGGTGACCTATATGTCTCTAGGCTAGACACGGTGTTGTTTTCTGATTCACAAAAATACATTCTTTATTCTAAATGTCTGAAAAGGAATAATAGAACCTAACATGGGAAGTTGACTCACAGAGTATGATAAAAGGCAAGGAGAACTATAGATGTTCTATAAAATTCAAACCAGACCGCTACAGGTTCTTGACTGCTTTTTGTACTTGTATCTTAAGGCATAATTTGAAGAGCTGTCGGATTTCCTTTTGCAGTTCTCTTAGCACTGTCGTGTAGGGTTTTGTTGAGCGCCGCTCAGCATGACTAATTGACTTATTTTCGAGGTCTAAGTGATGGTGAAAGCCTTCATATTTCTTCTCTGTCATGAAACTTTGGAGATCATAAGCGTAAGCTGAAAGAAAGACATTTTAGGTCCCTTCCATCATAGAAAAATGACTTAATGCGTCTATTGTACTGCAATGCAAATATGCTGTAATCTCCATGATCAAAGCTCCAGCTATTGCACTGCTTCAGAGATACTGGAGCTATCTTTGACTGCAGCCGTTCCTTACAGGAATATCATGCAGCCAAGGCGAAACGACCGCGTTCATTTTTTTTGCAGCCTCCTCTTTCATCAGAGTTATCAAGAAGGAACTTTGGACCCCCTGCCAGGATCTGAATTTAGTCAACCAGTCTTCCCCTTGCTTTATGTAATTATGATATCGTTCAGGGTGCACTTTGGTAGACGTTGATGAAATTAAATATTCAACACTGTCAATCTGTTTTAATTTTCATTGGACAGTTTTCAAAATAAGGCAGAACAAATTCCAGCCCTTTCCTCAGATCAAAATTGATTTGAAAGCTGGGCTATTGTCTCCTTCATAGCTAGTTTCTGTTCATTCCTTTAACAGTGGCTTTTGGCTCAGCATGCACCATCGAACCTGCTATAACTGGCATGACAAGCTAGAAAATGTGCCAAGATCTGTCTTGAGCTGGCAGGTGTAAAGTTTAGTGTTTTAATAATGGCTGTAGGGTTTTTGGCGATAGCTTTTTCTACTTGATCTATAGGAGCACAATCCTAATGATCCTGAAGATTTGGGATTTGCTTTTGTTTTTTAGGCTTTTCCATCAACATATGTCTACTCTATTCTCTCACTACAACAGAGTACAGAAGTCCTCTTTGAGTGCATAACACTGTACCTGGGAAGAAAGAAACAAATAGGTAGAATATAAATATACAGGTAGGTGTTAATTGGCTGAGAAGTTTTCCTTGTGATACAGTTGTGGGCAACATGTGTTTGAATCGAGTTTTCAAACATTCCAGGACAAAAGAGGTAACTTAAAAAGGTGCAGAAACATAAACAGTTGTGACAGTTTGTGAAATCCTTTACCAGAGGAAGAATTCCAAAAACGCTTTGATAAAACACCTCCTTGGTATTCTAAATATATCTTGGGTTCTGAGCTTATTTCAGAATTTGAAGAGCTCAGCACTAGAATTTCATAAGATGGTGAATGATGAAAATCAGTTTTCATTTTCAGTTTTGCTTTCAACTCAGTACGCCTTTTGGGGTTTCCCCAGCAACACAGAGTCAATCAGTTTCACATAAAATCTTACAGGCTACAGAACTAATAAGGCCACAAGCTACTTTTTCCCTACCTGACTGATCCGCTGCACTGACTCACTGTCCTGATTGATTGACGGATTAACTAAAATAAAACGCTAGCCTGTCTTCTGCTAGATGAAGTGGATCCGGCGCAAATGAAACGTAACCTTCTGGCTGCAGAACAAGTAAGCTCGAAGCCCATTTTTCTAGAGTCGGCCTTTAGAGTTGGGTGGAATTAACAGTTTCTTAAGAAGGTCAGTGAAGTAATTTTCAGTCTGGTCGTCTGGTCCATTTAGCTTCATCTGTTTTTTACTAATTTTATTAAATCTGGAATCGCTCAACTGCACTGAAAAAGAAAAAAACATCTTTTTCCTCCTCTGTCTGTACGTGTTATGTGCACAAATTAGCCAGTCTCCTTTCCAAATATCTTGTTTGATGCCCTTCTGAGTTCTTAATTGAGATAGCTGATTTTGTTAAGCAAGATCTAGCCCGAGGCAAATAAGATTGCTTAATCAAAACAAATATGTAAATGAGAGGAAAAAATAATAAAATCAGGGTATCGAATATACAATAAATCTCATATTCTCCTTTCTAATTCCTGGGAGTCATCAGCCTGTCCAAGCTTTTGTTGATTAGCTGTTTAGTAATATTGATGTTATGTCACCCATTACCTATAAACAGTAAGAAAACTATAGATTATTCTCCTGCCTCAGTGGAATGACTATTGTAGAGGTGAAACTCCCATCTGTCTCAGTGATTGGCACAAGTCAGATGATTCAAGTATCATGTATCCTGCAACTATAAGGCCCTACTTTATCACCCTGCACAGGGAACATGACAGTTTCAAATTGTATTTTTTATTCTTTCAATAAGACATTTTAAGTTTCAGAATGACAAATTATTACATGTCACGTGTATAAACCTTGCAGGTACTGTAACTGTAGAAATATAAGTGGAGCGAAATAATTGTAAGAGTTGTGGATAACTATAATCTAGGGGTCCCCATCCCTGGTCCTGTAGATCCCCATTTCAGTTATTCTCAATAGGTCACCCTAAATTGCCAATGTTTAAGGAATAAGAATACTTGTGAGTTAATGTTCAATGTAGGGAAATATCTGCTCCTTGTAACCTTGGCTCTTGAGGAATCTGTATTTCCATATAATCTGTGTACATTATCAAATCACTGGACCACACTTAAATGTTTCAAAGTTTATGGCACTTGATGAAATATTGGTTATGTCTAAAACTAAATCATTCTATATTGTGGATGTCCAGGACCAGAGGGAGAGATGTCTGCTGTAATCCAGGTAGATGCATTCTACTTCAGGTTTGGACAGGACAAAGATATGCGGGGACACTTTCATTTACTTCCTTTTACACTAATTGTCTTGCAGTAACTATGTCTAACATTAGTCCCCTAGAACACCAGAGTACAATGATCTTTAAGCTTGATCTCAAGTCTGAGCTCCAATACGGGCTCAAACACCTCATAATCTAGAAAAACCCTGAAATTTGTTTCGGTGTTCACCTTCACTCCTGTGTTGAGGCTGGTTTTGTTTCAATTTGTTCATCTTTTATTTTTCTTGGACTTCATCAAATTCTTTGATTTCAATAGTATAGGGAATAACAGATACCAAGCTGATAAGGTCTGTGCAGGATGTGTTTAGTCGATGCAGTTTTTTCTCTTTCACCCTGAAGGTAATCTGCACAGGCAATTCAATACCAAACCAGTTTTAAGAAGGTGGATGCTTGAAAAAAAAATCAATCGCAATTTCCCTGGCTCCCAAGGCAGCACATTAAACATTGGATTGCATATCTATATTTAACCTGAACTGTAGAGACGGATTGATGCTCCATCAGAAACTTCATGGTAATATGACATTAAAGTGGCACCAGTGTATAGACTTATTTCAGACTGCTTTGCAAATATATTATTATTGCAAATATCCAATCCCACTGTCAAAAACAAAATTTCTGTCAAACATCTCTCCCATGAATTTAACTATAATTGTCAAAAGGGTTTCAGTTATAGTATGGCATTACTCTGTTCTTCTCTAGACTAGCCTTGTTTGTTTTACACATTCAAATATACTGAATATACTATATGTATTTTAAATTTAGTTTATTAACTATGGACATTTGTTCTGCTTTCTTTCTTTAATTTTATGAAGTGGAAATCTATAAACTTCTGTAATTTTTCTGTATGCCATACTTAACTGTACCTTTCTGTCTGTTACAATTCACTTTCCTATAGATTTGCTAAGAATAGGATGAAAAGGAGCACAAGTTCAAAAAATGTTAATAATTTATATTACTGTTTCTCAGATCAAATCGTGTAAGTGTGCCAGCATTTTAAAATGCAGTAGCAGAGAAAGATGATTTTTTAAATATTTTTTAAGTTGTAATCAGAAAAATGCTTTATTTTGTAGGTTACTGTGTTATTCATTAACTAGATCAATTTCATAAGCAAAAATGTTTTTCAAGGCTGAAAAGAAATAAGGGCCATATATGATGAATGGCATCATCAAGCAGTTTCAGAGTCATTCCAGTGTCGAGAAGAAGAAGAAAGATGTGTATTGTGGAGCCTCAGCAGCACAGATTGAGTTTCCCAATGGGAGTGTAAAAAGATTCTGCTGTCTAAAGGATATCTGCAAAAAGCCATTCAGCACTTTCGAATCCTTCCGTTTGTGCTTCTTAAAAAAATTGTCTTGTCATTAGAACACAATTCAAGGGGGACCCATCCTAAAAGATTTCGGAGAAGATAAGAGAAATGGTGGTTGACAGCATTTGTGCCTTTTGGTTTTCAGGAGCCCGTCTGAATGCCTGAAAGGTCGGTCCAAGCTTATCTAATCCGGAAGATACTGGAAACACACGAGCCTCGCTGGGCTCTGTGGGGAGTCGGGGATAAAGCACAGGAGTGACACTCCAGTGCAGAGCCTGTTTGAACAGCGTTTTCAAACACTCAGTCAGGCGCTGAAGCTGCTTGGGAACACTCATTATCAGGCTTTGCTGACGGTTTTACAGCAGACATCCTGAGGTACAGGGCTCTTTGAAGGATTTCAAGTGAAGAAATGTTAGAGGTTCAGGTTTGTCAAATAAGTAAAAGCCTAAATAAAATCCTAGCGAGGAGAATTACATTTTTCTTCATTTGGTTTTGTACCTTCTGGCATCAGGGATTCTATGGTACAGTATGTGTCTGACTGAGGCACAGTTTAGAGGAGGAGCCCTCTGGACTTGAATGGCAAAAGTCTTCATAAACCTATACTAGAAGAAGGATAGCTCATACTGCCGGACTGTTATGACTGTGAGATATGTTTATTGGAGAGTGGTGTAGCATTTTGCAGTAGTCCACCCAGATACTTGCTTTTAAGCTTATTGAAGTAGCCACTAGAGGTGTCTTTGCTTGATAAAGCAGTGCAGTGTAGTGGTCAAGGCCAAAAACCTTTGTCAAGCCTTAAATGCTCTTCAGGATCAGTTCTGCAGTGTTCTTTCTGATGTCTGCCAACAGCAGTTACATATTTTGATTTATGACTAAGGTGACATTGTGCAATACGATTCTTAGTGTACTGTTTATTGAAGTTGTTACAGTGATTCTGCTTCCCAGGGTCCAAAACTATGCATAGTATATACTAGAAGCTGGGTATGCATTAGATCAAGCTAAATTGCAAGTATATCAGATATGATTCCTAACCTTTGTAATATCCCCCGAACTTTTTAAAGGTAACAGAGATTAATCAACATAAAGAACTAGGTGGTTATTCTTTTAAACGCAGCAAGAAGTTTATCCCCGCACAGTATCACATGGGTTTCCTGGTGCTGTAAACCTTGAAGTACAGTAGTTTTGTGAGAAGTGGGGGAGGTGGTATTTGTGTCATATTGAATCCACATTCCTCTTAACAATTTAGGGAGAGAGGAACCGGGTGCCACAAAACAGAAAAAAAGTTCTGCAGGTGCCTGACAAGAATGAAAGTATAGGAAAGAGAAGAAGTTCCTTCCAGGCTGCTAAATTAGTCCAGGGAGGATTGCCTTTCAGCATGTTGCTGGTGAGTCGGCAGTTCATTAATCCAGGCAAATCCCTCCAAAGTTACTGAGGTGTGGATTCCATTTTCAAATTTCTCATTAGTTCCTCTTTATGGATTAAATGCTGGTGTTCACAACTGAATGCACACAGAGCCCCAGCTTGATGGATGTAATTGGGTTGTAATGGATTTTGGGTGCCTTTCCTTTCTGATCCTTGCTATGTTTTAAATGGCTGCATCAAAACCATTTTTTATTTATTTATGATTGCAGTTTTTTTTCCACACTGTGTACACTCTTTTTTTATCCTTCACAAACACACATACATAGGCCCTCACTCCCTCTTCGGGGCACACAAAAGAATTTTAAGCTCCTCAGATTAAACATATCAACTTTCATGAAGTCGTAAAGCCATCATCATAAAGCTGCTAAAGCTTATTTTCATTCTAACAGAGCTCTTTCTCCAGCGGTCTGTGGCAGTAACCATTTTCTTGTTTCTTTCAAATACATATGTATTAAGTATATTGCATTCTTAAACACTATTTGTTTTGGATTTCTCATTCTCTTTTATCTGACTGATACCCCCCTATAAACATAGTTGTAAGCATCATTTGTAAGAGCTTAGCCGATGCTGAGATCACTTTATTGTCCAAGATGTCTAAAATACATATCAGTGCAGAGGATTGTTTTGAACAGCACCTTTATTTCTGCAAATTGAGCATGCTTTTGCATGCATGTAGAGTTTTCCATAAATGTGCAGTACCACTGGAAGATGCACACCCTGTTGCGAATCAAAATAAATTTCTGACACTTAAAAAATGTACGCTTCTTCACTTTATGCATACGGGGATGCTGTTAAATTAATCAAGCGTACAGATTTTGAATGTGGCTTAAATCTTTTTGGCCTTGTGGATTATTTCATTTTGACATGTCAGGTTAGGATGCAAGTGTTTTATTTTTGTAGGTTGCACAGGCACTAAATCTCCTTATTAGTGAGATAGTTAAATGCACACAGGTGGTGGATGTGTTTTAACATGCAGAAAGCTGAATGTCAAGCTTGGTGAAAATTGAGAAAATAAAGCACAGAAGGAAACCAATACCTCCCTCTGGGGTGTTCACAGCTAGCAATTTTTAATCTGGCAAGATGTTATAACCAAATGCAGTCTTTCAATAATGGCCCACAATCTGGGAGACCACAAGTCATAAGGAGGATCTTGTTGCAAGAGAATTCTGTTTTCAGTAAATGATGATAATCTGGGTGCACAGCGCTACATTGTTCAAGTCCTGTGAGGTCCTGCAACCTCACCTGCTGCCCTTCCTGTGAACTCATCTTGATGTGCTAACATTCCAGCAGAATAATGAATGTCATCATGTTCTTTGTGTAGCAGCTTTCTTGAGAATGTGACATTTATGACTTAGATGCCCTACACATTCAGACTTCAGGCCCATTGGACATTTGTGGGAATGAGTTGGAATGATGTGTGTCCTGGACTTTGGAACTCATTTGAACTGTGTGTAGGCATTATGAGAGTAACAGGAAAGAAAACATACTTCGCAGACACACAGTGCATATTGCGTTGGTTGCCCTTCCACTTCTGAATTATCTGATACACACCCTATTGATTAATCCTGATGACCATTTTGAATCAGTTTAATGAATTTACCATCATCATTATTCATATTCATTTACCATGCTCAACAAAATGTCAGTACGCCTGTTACAAAAAATGTTGTCAATTTCCTCACTATCTTGTCAACCCTGATAGTTGACATGCTGATTTCTTATGAAAATATTTGAAGGGAAACTTAATTTTTTAGACATTTTAGTGAATGTTCTCTGTATTACTGATATTTTTGATAAGGATCAATTGCAATAAAATTCCAGACTGGAGTATGCAACAACACTGATCAGAAATGACAGTGTGTAAATGTACAGTATTACCAGACCTCTTGAAATATCTTCAAATGCCTGTGGGTGGCTAATGTTGGCATTCCGACATCGGCAGACCATTTTGACCCACAAACCTGAATATCAAGGCAGCACAGTCATACTGTAGGTAAATGCCAAGCGAAGCTTTCTTCTGTACTTAAAAGATGAGCATGATTGTTATACATTAGAGATTTTAAAAATCTTTTAGAGTCTAGCCTATTCTTTGAAGACTCCCTCCAGGGTACAGCACATCACTTTGATCCTAACAGAACTGGGATACTGCATACCAGCGTTTTGGTGAATCAGTGTGGTCTCCAAGGCTGAGGTGTCTGCAGGCCTTGTTCTAAGAAGCAAAATAGCACATCCTCCATGTTTTTTAGAACAGGAAGTGTAGGACAAAAACTGTATTTTTAAAGTAGTCGATCAAGAAGCACGGTTACTAATTTTACTTCAGAGCAGCACTTCACACCACTACCCACAATACAAGTGTTTCGGTGTGAATTCCCTATTGAGATTTGTTCTGGGTCGAAAATAATCTCTTGAGATATACAGGTAGACATTAATCCCACTCTGAAACAGGAAAAAAAACATTCTGTTTTTCAAGGTTGAATTAATTTCTGCTTATCCCTTTGTGGCTCACATACCAATGCGGTGTCCATCTCTTAACCTTTTCTTGTTTCTTTTAATCTTCCTAACAACAAAATAAAATTTCTGCAATTTTTTTTTGTTTCAACCACTGCTGACAAGGACATCCACTTTTATTTTCCCCTGGAGAGAAACCTTAAAAACTCTTCAATTCTAGATCTCTCTCCTGTCATAATACAAGGGAAAATGGTGACAACAGGCTGTTTCTTCACAGTATTCAACCGTACAGTACCTGAATAATAATTCTACCGTAGATAACCTGACTAATCAGATCTTTGTCTCAGAAGCAGATTGCCTAGAACTAATTGTCACAGGAAAATGAACAAGTAGAGAGGAGTTGAACACTTGAAACAGTAGTTAACATTTTGAAGTTATTCATGTGTGTTTTATGCACTCATTGTGAAATGTTGAGTGAAAGCTGGTATAGGAATGACAGTACTTAATGTCCTGTTTCATACTACCGTAAATGATGTGATTCCATGTGTGGCATATGTTGATCCTGGGTGGTACAGTGTATAATTGGCATAAGTCACTATAGTACTTGAGCAGTTTGGCTATCTCTTCAAAATCTAAAACTATAGGGAAAAAAAGGGTTTTGTAATGGAAAGCAAAACAGCGTTAATAAGGTGGGTTATTGTCATTACTGGTGTTAATGATATTAAGAAAGAGTAACATGACCTTTCCTTTCTTAGTTTGTGCAATGTCATAAAGTCACTAAGATAGGGTGACCAGACGTCCTCTTTTTGAGACCTACAATGTCGGTCCATCCGGGATTAATAAAATTCCAAAAATTGTCTGGGATTTTGTTTTGCTCGTTACCCAGACTGTGTAAACAAACATAGGCCTACACACAGTATTTTCCTTCGTTTCATGCATTACCGGTAGATGTTTTGAACTTAAACGCAGCGTGCTGTGCGTGCTGTGTAGCAGACGTTGCTAGTGTAAGGGCTCTTGGGGTTTCGGCCCTTGCCGGTCCTGCCCTGCCTTGACCTGCCAGGTCTCCGGCGTCACGCAACAGGGAACTTGCCGGCTGAGCTAAAGCAGATCTCCATCAGCCCGGGTAGCTGAGATCCCTGTTATTTGCAGGGGCATATTAGTTACGCTAGGAAACACAGAAAAGCATGCACTGACAGAGGACGGGACAGAGCTGCATTACTATTGAACACCAGATCGTAGGTTATGATGTCTTCATTTTTTCCTTAGATGTTAAGACTTTTGTTGTGTTAAAATGAAAAAAAAAAACCTTGAAGTTTACAATAGGGCTATATTTTTGTTTTTTCCTTGTTTGCTGTTATGGAAGAGAAATCGCAACCCTGCAACTGTTTAAAAGTTTACTAAGAGGTTTAATAAAAACTAGAGAGTTTAAATCGATTTTTTGATTAGAAAAAGTAATAAAGATTCATTACTTTGGATGCATGTGTCAAGTGTCGATTATGCCCCCCTCCCCGTCCTCTTTTTTGGAAACCAAAATATGGTCACCCTAACTAAGACCTCTAATAAAAAATATGGAGTACAGTTATTTTGATGGGTCATACAGTACATGCTTCCAATGATTTTTTGTTTTGCTTAGCAGTGCATCTGGAATGAACTGGACAACCTAGACCTGTCAATGACCAACTAGTTTCTTTTTTATCTTCAGTCTAGGTTTAAGCAAAAAGTCCTACATTTTATTAAAGGTTTACCCCGAATTCACACCAGAAGCAACACATCAGCGCAGCATAAGCGTAGCGTAAGCGACAATCGGTCCAAACCACGCCAACTCCTGACAGTGGCGTTCCGTATTCAAACATGGGAAAGTCAACAGAACATTAGAGAAAAACAGCCGACGTTGGACTACCTGTAATTACAACACAGTGTAGTTGATTAAAACCCGACACGAGCGGGTGGACAAACAACAGATCTCTGTTTATTGTGGCTAAACAACCACAATACTTTACCCATGTCGGTGTCATCAGCTAGATGTGTGTGCTCGTGACAACAAAGTGAAAAGCTGCACTGTATCAATGGACCACTCTGGGCCAGCATGATCATAATATTGTTGTAGGTTATGCTTATATAGTTCACAGGGAAAGTGTGAGTTTTGTGTGATTTGAATGGATCTCAATGGAGTTTACTCACTCCCACAAGTGGAAAAAAATAGACTCAGAGAGTAAAAAACACTGGAGGATGGAGGGGACGCACATGAGACACGCGTCTCACGGAGCTGGTATGGATTGATTAAAATGGAAGCGTACCTGTATGTGTTTCGTGAGCCAGACTTCAGACGGACGACTAAAAGCTTCAGAAACACTTTCGTTGAAAGTTGAAAGCAAAAACCTGTTTTAGTTTGCTTCTCTTTTATGTATGAGTATTCCAAAACCCTTGTCTTCAAAACTCATTAAGACAATCAGAAACATTTTTTTTTCAATGTAAAAAGTGGAAAATTACAGAAAACACATTATAATGCTGAGAACATAATGCTATAATGCAGGTTATCATCTGACAAACTATAGTGCAGCTTTGTTCTGCAGTCAAGACTTCTAAATGCTGTACACTGACAGTTTTTACTTTATTCGTAAGGCCTGCATACATTACCCATATTTACATGTGTTTTAAGTATTTGAACCTTGGAGTCAAAATTGAGTAATGGAAACAATAAACAGAAAAAAAAAATATTTGAATTAGCATTCAGGTAGAGGACCGCGGAACCTTATCCTTTCCTTCTTCAATTTCTTAATAAAGGCTGCCGTTAATGGCTAAGAGCAAGACAACAGAATTTTAATGTGGTTCAATGTCATCTTCATGGCTTCCTTGATCTACATTTAATTTAACAGTCTTTTACCTTCATAAGGCTGAATGATATTTGCCCTATTTGCAAAACAATGATGCAAATTGCTTCACTGCGCCTCACTGTGTACCATAAATAAACTACTTACATTCTGAAGCCAGACACTGCTCTGAATGCAGTGTGAAGCAGCACAACTGTAATGTGGAAGATTAGGGTGTTGAGCTACTAGTAATAAACCCCTTTTAGGAAGATACTTAAATACTGTACTAGGAATTTCAATGAATTCAGATTTAATTACAGTCTTCTTCACATAGTATGTGGTATTTCCTTTTATGATTGATTTAATTGCCTTATTATGTTTATGCAGTTGAAGCAACATCCTTTTGCAATAGATGTGGTTAACAGACACATTTTCTGTACCTTATTCCTTTCCATTCAGTTACAAGCTGGTGGTAAATATCCATTGCTTCGCTTTCGTTTTCTATATTTTGAAACAGTGGTGCTTTCTGTAGAAAGCTTGAAACTACTAAGGCAGAAGTCTTGTAATTCCTCATTAATTATTTTTTTTTATTTAAATATAGAATGCTTTCTAAATCCCAGTAAAATACAGCCACGACTGTATCCAACTATATTCAGTTGGACTAACAACCTACTGTATATTCAGTTGGACAAATATTCAGTTTTACTAGATTTAGGTCTTAAAACGTTACAGTTTTAGAAAACCTAAGAAAACCATAGCACATACTTTTGAAAATCACCTTGAATTATTTTTAAATGATGACATATGCAGATTCAAACAATTAGTTTTTTTACTGTAGTTTCAGTGTTAACAGACTTACTATTATCACCTGTGCCACCGTGCCCCCCATCTGAGTATGAATGTTTATCCTATTTTCCACATTAAAGCCATTAACAAATGCTCGATCATGGCTTAAAGATAGGTGTGTGAGGATGTAATTAGAAGGACTGAAATATTTGCAGAGTTTATTAAGTTTCATTTGCTATTAATATTATTAAACAGCTCGGCTCAGATGTAAATTTAATTGTCACTTTTTTTTTATAATAGCAAAGGGTTCAACTGGGGGTTAGTGGTAAATAAATGTATGTTTTTGTGATCTATTCGGAAGACATTTCTTCCCCAGATTTTCCTAATGGTGCTACAGAAGAGGAGTTCCACTGACTGAAAGTATAATTAAACAGGAGCTGATTAAGCTCCATGTTTTCTTGCATGGTTAAACCCCTGGCAAATGTCTCCCCTGGCAATAGAGCACTTGAAAAGCCTTTTGTTTACCAATGACTGGCACATCATTATGAACATCTAGCTGTCAAATACGTCACTGTCTCGAGTAGGCTCATCAATCAGGCCCCCATCCCTCTAGACAAGACTAGGCTGTTTATTAAAATCTGCTTGTAAGAAAGCAGACAAAACGAAGAACAAATATGATGATAAATGAACTGCTTTGTGTAAGTAACATTAAAGCAACATCAGTTATCCAAAGATGTTTTTAGTATTATTATTTTACTCTATTATTGTTGTTTGTTCTTAATTTTCTTCATTAATCACTTTAGGAGATTGGGGATTTTGGTGCCCACATATAACTTCAAAGTAAAAATAAATATGATTATAAAATTCTCCTTTATTCATTCTATTGTGTTAATTAGCATATGATAATTCGTTATGGGCAATTGGCTTCCTAGATGGTTTCATTAAAAAAGTATCACACTGGGATCTCATTAACCAACTCATGTAAGAGTCCGTCAGACCTGGTTAGCCCCTGTGAGTTTAGAAACCATTCTGGAGCTCTTTTTACCAAAACATGGATACACTCTTCTGAAATTCTTAAAGCCAGGTACCTGCAGTCTAAGCACTGAGTGGAAAGGATCCTGTAACTGTGATGGATCAGCAATCCCTGCTGTTTTTCAACAGCTTACCAGGATCGCTTCTTTTGATGGTTAACCATAAGACCATAGTAATATTTTTTTTACGAATTTGGTTTAGATGTTTTCATTGGCAGGTGCACTTTCATAGAGAGAAAAAGCATTCTAATGCACATGGAGAAATGAGCATCAGTACTTTTAATGTTCATCTAATGTTATTCTTTGGTTTCTCTTGTTTCTTTACATTTTCTATTTTACCATCACTTTACAGTTTACAGTTAGGGCCCTTGTTTTTTTTATCCATGTAGGTCTTGTTAAGACACCTGACATCAGTTTCCCTCCTCAGATGGGCAATGGACAATTCCTATGATTTTTTCCACTGTGTTGTCCGTATGTTCGCGGACTCCTGCATATTCTTCTGATCAATACCTCTGTTCAGATAAAATCTTTTCTTTATGGAGCTGTCTTTACAGATTTGTCAAGTGAATTGTTTTTTTCTCTCTCTTAGGACTATGAGATGTTATATTGAAATAAAACTATAAACTTTCTCTCTAGTTCCTAGGGCCAGCTTATCCATGAGAAAGGAGTGTTTTGAGTCTAGCAGAGCTGGTGCTCTCACGTTTTTGCCTTTTCTTTCTCTTTTTAGTCGTGAAAGAAGAATTGGAACCTGGCCAGTGCCACAGCCACAGCATCTCTAAGTTGATTGCGTACAGGTTAGCACTGTGCCCTGGCGAAAACTGCCCCTGTGTATCAATGGTGTGACAAATGCAAATTGATTTCAGTGAGCTCCCTTCTTTGTACTACAGTTAAAGAGAAGGACATAAAAAATGCAAAGCAAAGTGGCAGCACTGCTCTGAGTCTGTCCTGTCTGCTTCCTAACAAGATTTGTTTCATAATCAAATGCATTTAGGAACCCGGATACATTACTGATGGTGACACGATGCTTATTAGCCAAAGAAGAGGGCATGAACTTCACTTACCTGAAAGTGAAATCTCTGATGCTTCAGAATAGTCTTTTTTATTATTTTGGCTTTTCTTATAATGTAGTACATGAAGGACAGTGCATAGAGTATATCTCATATATTATATTACCTATTGTCTCATTGTAATATCCAGCAGTGGCTTTTGACTGTCCGTCATTGTGGTCATTTGTAACAAAGACACTAGTGGTTTTATGGAAAATTGTACTCATGCATCCTCATACATGTAAATCAGTGCAAATATGGATAGAGAAAGAGCTTGTCCAGGACAATACTGATTCTGATAGGGTGGTATCGTAAAGAAGACTTCTGTGCTCACCAGTTGAGTAATGTTAATATTGCTAACTTTACCTGCTTTGTTTTGTAGATTCCATTTGCATTTTTCTCTTTGATTATGCATTAATGTCACTCCATTATGCTTGACTTACCTAAACAATTCGCTATTGTAAAGAACACTTCTGACAGCTTCAAAGTGAAGAATGTGCTGTAGCTGTGGTTATGTGTTTTTTTTCCCCACACAATGCCACATTTATCTGAAATCTTATTTGAAAATATTCACCCTTCCCATGCACTGCCACAGTATTTTCACCTTCACAAATCATACCCTTGCCAAGCAATCACTTTGTTGTTCATGAAACATTCACAAAGTGCTTGGAGACACTTTTCATTTACAGTACATTCAGCTTAATTGCGTACCTGATAATAGCTTACAGCGATTGCAAAGCATAGTGAAAGGAGGAACAAATCTGTAGCAAAAAAAAATCATCAGACATTAATTTCTTATAATTGCCTTCCCTTATTAAGCTGGCAGTGTCTAAAGTTTATAAATCAATTTTCTCAACCTTAATTAGCTTCAGGTCTTTTGTGTACTGTGTTTGTAGTGATTAACCATGCAAATGGCAAAATGAAGTGGAGCGTATTGTATTGCTCACGCAAATAGTTTATGTGATAGAGAAGTCTGCTTAATTGTGGTAAAAGGGCAAAAGCAAGTTTGCAGAAGCCTTTATAAGACAGAAGAGTCTAGGACTGAAGTCTATAGGTTTTTTTGTAGGGTTATTTTATTATTAATGTTGTGTATCAGGAATTTTTTTTTTGTAAACCAGCTTACTGAGGTTAACAACAAATCAAGAGTTGTGTATTTCATTTGAGTACTTCGAAGTACTTTAAAATATTGTGCACATTTGAAAACATTGCTGTGTGTGGAAAAACAGGAGGAGGAAACAAGTACTAAACCACTCAGTCGGAATGGAGTTGTTCTTCTGTACAGGAACCAAGATTCACAATAAGATAATTTAGCTGGAGGAGGGGAAGGCACAAGAAAGAACAATAATGAAATACTTTTGTATTTCATACAAAAGTAAGGCTCTTCTACGATCTTTTGTAACTGGCAAAAATCTCCTAAAGAGCCAGGAGTGTGGTGAAAATGAGTTATGTTTAAGTTTTATTGTGAAAAGAACTTAAGTGAGAGTAATTTCCTGAAAACATAGTGAGCTACACTACACTTCCTCCACAATTTGCTGAAAATGTATTTATTATAAAAACAAACATTATAGGAAAAGCCCTTACAAAACTCAAGCAAAACAGCAAAACAGAAATCAAGACCCTTTCCCTTGTTCCTTTTCACAATTTCATCATGTTGATAATTGTTTTAAGACCAAATATTGACATCTGTTGACAAACACTGGCATTTTGTGCCAGATTTGCTGGATCAATGTGTTTGCATGGAAAAAAGCAAACTCATGCAGGTGCATACTGTATAATGCGTTGTGGGTAAATACTGCTGTTGCAAAGCCATTTCCCCATTTATTTATGAAAGGGATCCATTTCATAAAGAGAATCAATAAAAGGGTAGATAAAAGGGTACAGTATAATCTAAGCCTTTTAGATGATTCTTTTGTTTCCCTTTTTCAATGTGAACGTATTAATCCAACAAATCTGACAAAAGGCACCAGAAAGTGGTACAGGGCAAGCACATTAATACTGCTGAAGTGTGTATGTAATAACTTTCAGATTGCTTTCCCCTTTTTTGCTTTTTTGAATGCAGTTCATAAAAAAAAAACTGTGGGAGAACTTCCCACTTCCCAACTATCATCTGCTCAACAAGGTGTAAATCCGGGACTGAAGATTTTCCTTTCCAGTGTTCTTTGCTCAAGCATCCCTTCACCAACCCCACAGCCACCATCAAAAGCTTGTTTTGTGCACAATTCTGATTGCCTTATCCATGTGGTCCATGTGGCCAGTGCTGGACTGACATTTGCACAGAACAAATACTGTAGAACATAACACTCTAACCAGAATTTTCTTCATAATTTGACCAGCATTTTCTTCATAAGCCAATACAAAATACTATAGTCCTTGATTATTTGGGAAAATGTTTTGGTTCTATTCAGCATCCTTTGCCGCTACCATTTGTATTTACAGCTGATTTGAGGCTAATGGTTGCTGTGAATCTGAGAAAGCTGCAGAGCAGTTTTCTGTGTATAACCTTGGCTTGCTGAGCTTAATGCAACCCCTAGGGTTTGCCAGTATCAGTAAGTTTGCACTCGCGTCAACGAGAGAGGCTTTGCTGCTCCAGTCAGTGCTTTAGGATCATGAAGGGCTCTGGTAAGTGAATATATCAGTGCATGCCTGGGTCTTTATTCTTCTTGCATCTTGCAGTTTTTGTAATAATGAGATAATTAGCAGTTGGTGTTCCCAAATTGGGAAGGCACAACATATGAAAATATTCAAATTTGTTTAATGCAGTGAATCATCCAAATATATATGGCAAAACAGGTGAAGAAACAATCAAAACATTATGAGTTTGGCTGCATTGTAGATGTAGGTTGACTGTTTAACTGTTTTCAGGTCAACATGAAAGCGTCTTTATTGGTACAGTGGCTTTATAGAATTTGAATAATGTTACAAGTATTCAAAGGCATTGACTACCTCAGCACAATCGAGTTCTTCAAAATGAAACAAGACCCAGAGAATACAAATTAAAAAAAAATGTTATGTGCAGTTAAAACCAAAAACAGGAGGCACTTTTTAAACCAAAGGCTTGTGGGAGTATCGAGCAGCTACTGTATATGGTTGAAGTCAATATTTTGGCTTCCACTCATGAAATGGATTGATGAATTCCTTGGATAAGCTACAAATATCTAAGCTACTAATATGCAGCTAATAACCAAATAGACCAAAAGCGCCAAATGGCCTCCTTTCTTCTTAAGGATGTTCTTATGAATGGCAGAACAGATGAACGAGATACATCCATTCATCCATGTTCTGAACTGCTTTGTCCTGGACAGGGTCATGGGGGGAAAACAGTCTAACTAGGCAAGCAGTGGGTACAAGGTGGTATACATCCTAGAAGAGACACCACTTCATTGCAGGGCAGACAAAGACACCAACACACACACTCCCATCAGGTAATTTACCTTCCAGCATGTCTTTGGACTGTGGGAGGACACCAGGGCATCTGGAGGAAGTCCACAAAAACACTGGGACAGGATACAAAATCCATGCAGATACCACCTCAGGAACTGAACCCATGACTCTTAGCATGTCATCCATTAACAAGATACAGCTAGATGATTTTGCTATTTTGTGTTAAGCTTTACTGTAAGCATCAGTGTCCAAACAAATCAAATTAATTTACAAGATGTTACAAGGCTATGACTTGCAAATGCTATAGACAATTGTAATAATGGTATGTGGGGCTTTTCTCCGTGCCGTCTTGTGAATTAACACTAATGGATTCACTTGCATTGCCATGCATTGCCAATGAGTAACGTTGAGTTTGAGGAAAAGAAGGCAAGCAATTAGGAGAAGAATAGATCTTTGGCAATTTTAATTGAGACAGATCTCTAAAGATCACGCGCAATAACATAGACAATTTAAATTTGCATTATCTCTTTTGATACAATCAGTCATCTGGTGTAAAGAGTAGTGCCTTGCTTAAATTACAGAAAAAGACTGGTTTATCGTTAGAATGAGACTTTCAAGCTAAAACAACAGCCTAACTTACTTGTACCTACTGTACCTAATGTACAGTACAAGGCCTGTTTATCTCTTGAGGGTGGCCAGGGTCGTCTTTATATAAAACATTCTATTAAAGACTACAGAAAGGTGAGAATAAGACTTTCAGATATTCGCCTAGGTAGTGTATCTTATCTTGGCATATTTGTCAGACAATTTGAGCCAAGCTGAAATGACCTTGAAACTAAAAAACAACAACTTTAGAGTTGGTGTGAACTGTGAAATACGACATCCCAACTGTGTGTGATTGTGTTTTCATAAACATAATTATGCCATTATGCATGCATATTCATATATCGTAATAGAAAGGACCAAAGGATAATGTCTTATTGTGCATATAATGTGCATTTAGCAATGTGAGGCCTATGGGTTTTAGCTGTGTCACAGCACAGTTAACTTGCTTTCTTCACCTAGCAAAGAGCTACAGTCTATTATTGGCTTTTTTGGTTACTGCCTGCTGTTGAAGTGCGGCCTGCAGTGAGAACAGGCTCTTATATTTTACCCTCGGTTGATTATGAGCTTGTGCTGTCATTGTTTCCCTGCAGATATGAACAGTGGTAGCAAGAGCCAGACCTCTCCTCACTGTGAGGTTTTTTTTCATAGACAGAGCAGGAGGTAGAGACTGCGGGAGAGTTCCTAGTCGTCATTCTATCAATTCCTAGTTAAACTTTATAAAAGCCTTCCTTCCAAAGGGGAAATACATAATCCTGTACAGGTATAGATGTGCTATTTTACTTTAATCCTGTTGGGAAGTATTGATTCTGCATTCGGTGATGCAGGAGTGATTGCTTTACACTACAGCAAAAAACAGTCAATAGAAAAGGAAATAAATTGCCTGCAAATTGCGTGTAACAAACCCCATTGAGTGTACACACATGCAGAAATGGATCTTTCCCCTTCCTCTTTGTTTAAACAGTGTGAATTTTGATATTCTTCTCCTGAAAGCACCTGTGTACCATTTTAAAGGTTCTGTTATTTAACATTTTCAATTACAGATGTGAACCACAGTATAAGTTTGCCACATGTTTTAGGCAAACTGGGAAACGCAATTGCAGATTTCATGGGAATGATTTTGTTTTAACTCTGATATTTTGTTTTTGCATTATTACATTGAACACGTTTTATTCACCTCTCTTTTCTGTGTTGCTGTCTTGTACTATCCTGCCATACTAGTTACTGCAAAGTCTCCTCAAAACTCCAATACAAAAAAAAAGGAGACACACATTTGTTTGCAACTGGTTTAGAAATTAGAGGTGTTTTTTTTCTTTGAATAAAGAAATACAATCCTATCACTGGACTTGACTATCCTGGCTGTCAGATATGATATATCACAGGCAAAAATTAATTTCTGACATTATCCTCATTTCATTTGTTTTCAGCTTGAAATTGTCTATTCAACAGTTAGGTCCCGAATAAACTGAGGTACTGTATAGACATATTTATGAATTTCTGAACCAGACGTGAATGCTTGGACCGTGTGTATTTTAAAACTTAGACTTAATCATACTCTTTTTCTTATTAATCAATCAGTTAAAATTCAAGTCAGTTGAGCATAACTCTAGCCAGGTCTTAGAAGTCAAGCTGAATGCAAAACAGTATTTCAGAGAAATTGAGCTTTAATACCAAAGATACCATAAATGTTTGAAAACGAATATTGCATGTCTGAGGCGAGTAAGAATTTAAATGCAGGGGCATTCTGCATAAACTCTTAGAAACTCTCCCGAAATAGTACAGAGCTATGCTTAATCTATACTTTGTAATTTCAGAAGGTTTGGGCGCATTTCACCACAAGGCCATTGACTCCAGTGAACCGAAGCGTATTTTCTGTGATTGACCAGATGTTAGAACTTCTGAAGCAATGAATAGCTAATGAAGCTCAGAATCTTTCCACTCTCTCCACTGAAAACAGAAAATGAGTGTTTGTGTCTTTGCTACAGGATTATGTTTGTGATGTTTCAGGTCAGGCCACACATCAAAAAGCTTTCCGCTCTGCATAAAGTGACTGATTTCCTCTGCAAGAAGCCAATTTATGATAGTCTGTGCTTGCTTCAGAGTAGAAGGCTTTAGGAATTCATAGCTCAATCACAGACAGTATAGAATAATTAAATTTATTTGACATTATTAGGAAATCTTCCTGCACAAAAAACGTGCAATTTCACTTGCCACCTAACCACTAAAGAAAGTTTTGGTACAGTATATGTAAAAACTTTCCATATTATTTTTTATCTTGGTTAAACAGAAAAATAGTTTTGGGTTCCAAAGTCCTTGTCTTCAAGAGTTGCCATTCAGCAGGAGCAATAATATCTGCCTTTTTTTCCAAAAGCCTTATGTGTGAGAGTTTTAAATGTAATGTAAAGCAAGAGAGATTTTAAAAGAACAATTTAGCGCTGGCTGGACAAAAATACCTGGATTGGTTCCACAGGGCTAGAGCTGAAAAGCACAGCCAAAAAAAGACTTACATGTTATCAAAAAGCTTTTCCTTTTAAATCACAATCTGGAAACCAAGTGGACAAAAGAAGAGTGATACGATGATGGCTGCAAACCAGAGCAATAGAATTCTGAATGAATTGTATCTACAGTAGTTTTAAAGGGGAGGCTGCCCGAAGAGAAGCACAGTAATATCACAATCATGTTGATGTGCATCATCAGCAGTGAAGAGGAAAGAGAAGGCATTGTTAAAGTGTGCTAAACTACAACAGAGGAGACTGGATGACTAGAAGCCATTGTATTCTCAAAAGAATTTGTCATGCACGCCATTTTTACAATCAAAAATTCAAAATTGGCTGACCTTTATTAAGTTTATTAAATTTAATTTTGGATCTATAATGATAACCGCACGAATGAATAATTACCTCAGGTCCACTGAAAAAAGAAAATGCAACATTTCCAAGCTTAAAATGTTACCAGAGCTAATGTAACTGTGAACTGTGTAAAAACCTCATTAAGAACTTTTCTGAAAGAGTAGAGATGAGAACTGGTGATTCATTTCAAAGCACAAAGTTGTCATGTACAGTATTACTGTGCCTCTTTACTTGGATTAATCTCTTCAGCATTGCTGCCAGGGCCTAAACTAATAACAATAACAACTTACAACTTGTAGTGTTTGAATAATTAAACAGCCTGTGTGATTCACAGCAAAAAACGGGATCACAAACTTGAACCTCCACCTGTCACAATGTTGTCATCTTAAATAAGGCGAATTCAACAGCTGCGGTTTTCTGGACATGCCACGCTTTTTCACAATGAACTCCCATCTCTACTCCATCCTTGCTAGATGACTTTTTGTATCACCTTAATTTACCAGGTTGGTCAGTTGAGAACAAATTCTCATTTACAGTGATGACCTAGAGACCTATTAATACAGCAGGATACTTACCGGAGAAATTTGGTTGTAATAACCTTGCTCATGGGTGCAATAGCAGCATCCCAACTGGGATTTGAACCCACAACCCTTCAGTCCAGTTTTAACCACTACTGCATAGTACTACACGCATTACATTTGCAACTATGCTTTTTTAAGTATTCAAAGGCTATTTTATGTCTTCAGAGATCTGTACTTATTTCATGTATTGTTTCTTGAATTTATATGGCTGCTTAAAAAAATATTTGAAAATTAAGCCACCTTTATTTTCCCAATCTTTATATATCTCACAGATCAGACTGATTAGTTTTTCCTTTTCTGTAAAAGGTTTTAAGTATTTTTATAAGGTACGTATCGAGGGAAAGCTTTTCAGCAGCCCAAAAGCAAATAGTCATCAAATGGTAGAAAAGGAAGATTTTCTTTCTGTGATGTAATATATTTAACATCATGTACCAGTGAAATCAAGAACCATAATTTAAAAAAAAAATAATACAGGCTTTTTTTAAATTTTAATAATCCTAAACATTTTCTGTTTAAAAATATGCCACAAGATTGCATGAATAATGAATGCTTTGTGTCTCACATCTCTTTATAGGACTACTAGTGTCAGTGAGGTGCTATACTGTATTGAAATGGGTCTAGAATAATGGACTAGCATTGAATTGGAAAATGCAGATCCCTCACCCCTTTTATTGAATAATGCCCTTCTTACAGTCATATGATAACCTTTAAGGTAACTCACAGCTATCGCCAAGCCTAATGAATGTTTCAAAACATATTTTCAAAAAGTCAGGATATGTAAAGCTTAAAGTGATATTTTGTGATTTCACCTCCTTTTTCTTTTTCAAAAGATATTTTACACCTATTTCACAAAATCAGTGAGAAAGAACAATCCATCTTCAGTGTCATACAGATAGTCTTATTTTATCATTATGGTAACTGGTACTGTATGTCATACATAACATCAATTGTCTTTTGATTCCTTGATATAAATCAAGACAGCTAAACGGAGTTTTAGCTTCTGGATTTTCAGAAGTGAGCCATGTTAATTTTAGTTTGCATACTGTATGTGTGTAAGAACCATAAGAGTTTACAGATAAGCTAAATAAGACAAGTATGGACACAAGTACCCAATCATGATATTTCTGTTGGGTTTTCTCAAATGTAGCTGTTAAAATGGGTGACTGAACATTGGTCTTAAAAAGAAAACAAATTCTGTGTTCTTAGTATTGCCCTAGATTTAGACACACAGGAGATTCGGCCTAAGAAAATGTAAGACGTCTTATATATTCTGGTTTAAAAAACAAAATGAAAATGCATAAAGGATTATTCTTTCTTTGGAATTAAATAATCTTTTGACACTGGTAGATAAAAGCTATATCTGGCTCAAGAATCTTCTGTTTCTATGGTTTTGCTTCTGAGGATTCATTAAAAACACAATTCAATGTTTTTTTTTTGTGTTGGAATTGTTCTGACTTAGTTTTGTTTATAGCGTCTTTATGCAGTAAATAGAAACTGCTATTATTTGATGGTAATATCTGATGGTTGACCAGTTTAATTGGTCTTAGAATCAACTTGGTTCTCAATATTAGGAGGAATACTAGTCCAAAGCACATATCTTGAATCTGTACTGTATACTGTATTCAGATGAAAGCCTTTGCTTTACTTTTGGTAACCCGGCAACACCAGTCAGGTGTCAAAGTCAATTGTTTAATCGGTGGTTGCCTGACAATGTCGCTTCAGTGTTATGCAGGCAACAATGTAAGTGTAATTTTGAATTAGACTTGTGCTGCTTTACCTGTTAAACATTACTGGCTTGCCAGAAGTATTGTCACTGGAGCATTGGCAGGGCACGTTATTATGAAATATTAGTTAATTTTGCTGTATAGCCCTGCTTCAGATTTCTATCACTGCAAGCTGTAAATTCTCCAGCTGCCTACCCCCTTATAAAAAAAAAAACTAAAACAAATAACAGGCTAAATGAATTGGGCTTTAAAAAGAGAAGTTTATTAATTATGCATTGGACTTGCGATTTTTTACAGCTTCATCCATGGAATGAGATGAGAAGTCGTCTTAATTAGCAGCAACAGCTGAAAAAGTGGGAAAGAAGGGAGATAAGCAGTGGGCTGGCGGTCTATCTTTCAGGAAGATGAATGGATATGACCCTGTCTATTGTTTTTGTGCGAATCTCAGCAGTGTCAGGAAAGGCATTGTTTAAAATATTGAACAGGGTTGGCAGAACAGTAGCCCTCTCCTGGGAATACTGCTATGAGCTCTAGATCAGAGCTGCCTTGCAAAAAGGCAAAAATAATTATGTGATGCTTCAACACACCCTAGCACCATGAATGACAGGAGACGGTTCGCGAATAGCTCTGCCCACAGAGTTCGTTAAGTAAATAAAAAAACTTCAATCGGATCCCAAGCTCAACTCAGCAGATTTGCTTAACCTTTTCAGAGCCAGTTAGGGCTGCAGAGAGAATTTCGCTGCTCGGAGGGGAACGTCACATTCTGTGGCACAAACAAATATTGTAAAACACAGCAGGCCACGTGCTGTTTCCAGTGAAGAGTTGCAATACGGTTGTGGGAGTAAATGTTAAGCGAAAAGCATCTGATTTTACATGTGAATTCAACCTTGACGGTACTCACATGTCTAGTTTAAATGTGTAATATTTGAAGGCTTTAGTAGACATCCTGGAGTGTTTTGTACCATCCATAAATAAATTACATGCTATATCACGTCCTTTCAGTGAAGAATGATTAATGTTAAAAATGGAAAGAACCGGTTATTATTTTATAATTATATTTAAATACATTATAGTTCTAGAATGGAACACACTGTGAAAGATTATTTTTCGTAGTTTGCTTAAAAAAGCATTAAGCATTACAATCAGTTGATGATAAGGTTCACAGATATCTCTTTCTATTGGTTTTGCCATTTCAGTTATATACTTTACAATGTGGACTCAGAATACTAGGATTTACCCATTTAAAGAACGTGTTTTTCTGTTTAATGTTTGGAAGATTTTAAAAAAGCATTAAATGAGGGATATTCCTTAACTATTTTGTTAACAATTGCAGAATGCAGCAATTAGGTTAAAGTCGATGTGAATTTCTGGACTGCAGCTGTTCTACGAGCCATGCTCAGATTGGTTTTTGTGGGCTGTTTGAATAATGCATATGCCAAGTGTGAGCAGCGGCTTTATTCAGCTGCTGCACTCGTGGATGTCCATCGTACTTGGCCGAGTGGAAAATATCCTTTTTCTTGTTGTGTGCATGTGGAGAGCTCATTATACGTCTTTTGGGGTCCTACTGAGCAGAGAAAACTCACATCATTGAAGAAAATCATAGCCTAGGCCCAAAGTGCCATGATGTTCCTGTTTGTCACAGAGTCCATGAGATGCACTTTCTACCCTTATCATTAAGTATATCCAGGTCATATGAGGTTACTCCTGAATTGACTGGGTGACATTTGACTCGAGTCCCCTGGTATCAAGACGGGGGCAAGAAAGCCCAATTAAATTTTTGTGCTTGGTTATTTATATGCTGCATACAGTAACCCTGGATCAAATTGTGCCAATGACAGGGCAAGCAAACTAGGCAAGAGAAACCCAGTCTGCAAAAATCTATTGTCCTCTTTCTGAGTAAAAGAGCAGAGTCATTTGTCTTGGACACTGTTATAGTTTGCTAAATAACTGATGGCTTAAAGCAGAGCAAAATCCTGTTCCTGCTACTCTATATATTCAGTCTCTGTTTTCAGGAAATATATCAATAAACCTGTAGTTACTTTAAAGATGTAAATACAACATGTAGGGTCAGATGGGCGGCAAATCTCCTTGATGGATAGCTTTAGTGGAACTTTGGTGAATTATGGGGCAATAAAAGAAGCATAACACTAAAGAAACAAATGGAACTGTATTACAGTAGACTAGGACTGAGTCTTGTACTGCCTGTTGCCTAAGCAGTTTTAGCATGGAGGGCAAAGTTCATTTGACAGGTATTCTTCTTCAGTCTAAAATCCTGGGCTCAAAAGTCCTTTGACAACAGCTGAATGGTTAACATATGTTAGCTTTGTCATCTTAACACAGAACAGCGCATGCTAATGATAGAGTTGTTACTTTCAGACTGAAGAAAAGTTGTGGTAGTGGAGCATATAATCTTTGTCAAACAATCAAAAGAAACCGCGGGGCTTGTTTTGCTTGAAAGCAGCACAATTGTTTGCTGACGTTCGTAATTGAACTGTTGTTTTTCTCCCAGTGGGGATTATTGCCAAGTTTCAACCATATGCTTTTTAATCCATTTAAACCTAGACTTTTGCAGTATTGACAGTCTGGGCAACCTATTATCTCCTGTATATCCTTTGCAAATATAAAAAGCCACATAATATTCTAACTGTCTTGAGGGGCTTTCTCTGGCAGAGCTAATCTTTCAGAAGACATCGGAGGTTATACTGAATGGCAAATCCACCCTGTACAGGAAAGCTTCAGCTCTTTTAGAACTGTCTCTTTGTACGGTGCATTGAAATGGCTTAGACAGGTGATTTCTAATTAAGAACTGCTTCAAAGGAACAGATTGATGCAGTTTTTGTAACTGTTAATAAAATACACCCATGCACCTATCGTCGAGCACAGCGAGTGTGAATTAGAAAAAAATCATGAAATGTTGCAATTGTATTAAGCATGGCAGATTTCTTCTCATCATTGTTCCTTTTGAAATCCCTCACACACTTGCAAGTACTGCAATTATGCAGAAATAACAAGAAGAGCTTCTTACTTGAATGCTGTCTTCTGTGATGCAACTGTGTTTCTTTGATATATTAAAAACTTTACAAAGTGCCAGAGGATGGAGTGCTGGTGTTTGCGTTTTTAGAAGAGGTAGCGTGACTATTGGGTAAAAAGTAACAGTTGTACTATTTTGCCATCTACAGTAAAACAGTTTTAGTTCACCACATATGCTAACTTATATTAGAATATAAGTCATATTAGTCATTATATTTATCACTGTAGTTGTTGCTTCTTGCTTTATTGTAATCAGAGCTGGAAAATCTGAGATTTAAATAAACAAGTATAAAAGCTGTCAAAAAACAAGATGATAACATACCACAATCTGCTGACTGTTGACAGTCAGTATGACAGTATGTCAGTTCTAAAGCTTTTCACATTACACGTCCCTTTGATTTGAAATGCAAAATAAAACAGATACATTGGAGTTATTTTACAATTTCCTGTAAAATTGCTGCACTGAACTACTGTGGGCTCAGTCAATGTCCTGTCTCAATCTAGGATTTTGGAGAAAGTGTGTTTTCAACCGAATGAGAAGATTTTGCACATCTCAATGTAAAGACAGATATTCATTTGTGGTGAAGTAACTGAGGTATTATGTTTTCTTTTTCAAAAATTATCATAGAAAATCAGCTCTTGAGAACCAGGTTTGCCAGCCCCTCCTGTAGAACCTCTGTATCGCCTTCTTAGATATTGACTCCTCATGGATAGCTCTCTGTTGTCTCTTTTAGGATTGCCATGTGGCATATTATTCATTTTGCCATCCTGAAATCTAGCCTTAATCTCTTTCTTACACGTTGTCTGTCTCCCCCTTTGACAAGACTTTTCAGAGTCTTAATAATCAAGGCAATAATCAAACACAGTGAGTAACAGTGCAAGCAGAAATAGCTACAGATAGAGAAACTCAGGAAACACATTCGATGGGATACAAGTCTGTTTCAATGCTTTTTGAATCCTGACTGTGAAACTGACTTACTGTGCTGCTATTAGCAAGTTAATTAAGCTCCTTATGATCTGTCCTTCAGATGAAATAGTCCAACTCTTAGTATCTGTAGTTGCTTTATCTTAAAACATCCTCTAAATGGCTTAATACTAGTTACCAGTCCTTGGAATTGTAAAATAAACATTGTGTGGATTATGTTATTATTATTCTACACTCTTGACTGTGATGCATCTGTGCTTTTTTAATTCCATATCCATTTTATTGGACTTCATAGCAATAAATTAGCAAAGTAGACAGTGATTTTTAATACATTTTATAAATATACAATGAAGAGTCTCATGGTGATGCAAAAGGCTATGATGTAAGAACCCTCTCTCCCATCTCTCTTTTGTATGTCTTTCACTTTGAGGAATACGGGCTTGTCAGGCTATAATTACTTTGAGCAGAAGTGTTGTGGAATCACTGCACAATCATGATAGACCTGGCAGATTCACTGAATGTTGTCACTTTGAAATTTGCTGACTCCACTTCTGTGAAATCATTTTAAGTTATGTGATTTGGAATAGGGCCTGTAGCAGAAAGATATTATAGCATAGTAAAGCAAGGTTACAGCTCAGGAAAGAGAGAATAAAGCAAAAGGGCTAGATTTTTGTGGTGACAGCTTTACATAGGGAGGTCGAGGCTGTTTGTTGGCTGATTTGCAAAACTTTTTTTAAGTAGCTATGATTTTTTTTCCAGATATACAGACTAATGTCTATTGGTATTTAAACCACTGAACATGCCCATCTCAGATTTTGATTTAATTTCTTCTTCTTCTTTCACTGCTGCATATATTTTTGGATCTGATCAAGATTGAAGTCTTGCTTTAAATTCTGTTGACAATTCTACAGAAAAGCAATATTAAAATAAAAATATTAGAGCTGGAATGCACAAGCTGATCACTATGATGTTATAGATGTTTCTCAGACTTGGTTAGCCAAGAGCAGCAGAGATTAATAAAATATTGATGGGCATTGTTTTTCTGTGAAAATGGTTAGCACATGATAGGTGATGCATAGTATGGTATATGAACCAGAATAGAACATGTCAGTGTCTATGTAGGTCAGACCTAGTGAAAACAATGCAAATAAGAGTATGGTATAGACCACTAAGAGAAACATAATATCAATGTTTCATGGATGTATCGTACAGTATCCTTCAATATACAGTGGGTTACAAAATGTACATAGCAAGAGAGGATTTCCTTTTACCGCACAAAAATGGAAAAAAAGGTGAGGTCAAAAGCCAAAAAGTGAATGGTTTAAATTGGTTAAAGAGCAATGGTTTTCCTGCCCAGTTTGTCTGTGGAATGGACAAGAAGAAGTAAAACATCTGTCTTGATCTACAGTAGCTTGTTCTAAGCTTTGTAGATGACAAGATTAAAGTAATTATAGCATGGTTCACTTTGAAGATGCAGTAACTCTAAAACCCTACTTATGCAGTCAAAAAGGATGCTTTAGAATTTATTAAAAGCCAACATTGAAAAAAATGCTAAAATATAGAAATGGAAGCAGGAGAGGATGAATGGTCGTGTTTCAAAAGTGTACTCCTTGAGGCTTGAACATTACATTGCAATTGATAATAAATCAAAGGTTAGAAAACAGAGTCCAAGGGGATTTAACAATTCAATTAAGAAAAACACCAAGAGAAAAAGAAAAACTGTAGAGCATCTGAAGGAGACGGAAATAAAGAGTACTTTAAGCTGCAAGGGCAAGTGAAAAGAGCATTAGAAAAGCTAAAAGAGAGAAAGAAAGGAATATTGATGTGGAGGTCAGATTCAGTGCAAGGCACTTCTTCCAGTATTACATCCAGAAAAGATCACTCAAGAAAGAGGTAAAGACCTTAATAGTGGAATTGTAAAAGATTAAGAGAATGACCAATCTTTTTAATATTTTATAAATACATATAAATAAATATTTTTATAACTTACTTATTTTTGTGTAAGCTCCATATCATAGAGGCTGATGTGTTAAAGGGATCAAGGGAATTTAAACAAATCACCAGGGCCAGATGGTATTCTTCCAATTCTTCTCAAATAAATGAGGCATGCTATTAAGAAGCCATTAACTGGCATCTTCAGGGGTCAAATATCAAAGCAGGACTTGTGTTGAGTAATCAGGGAATTGCAAGTTTTGTTCCTATTTGCAAAGAAACAGAAAGTATTGTCTCTAAGTTATATACCCTTTGTATATTCTTTCCAAACTGTATTCTACAGTGCTGTATGTAATGGCAGGATCTGCAATTTCTAAATCCATACTGACTATTGCTAATGAGATTACCATATAAATAACTTCTATTTTCTCTCTACCCAACTTCTCCCTGTTTAATTTATTAGACTGCGTTGAGTTAGCAACAGCAATGATGGATAAAGCAAAGCTTTGATATGGTATATTTAGATTTCCAATAGGCTTCTGATACTGTTTCTCATAAAAGCTTGATTTTGAAGTTGAAGGATATAGGAATTGATGGTAATGTATGTAAATGTTGTTAATGCAAGGAAAGCTCAGTGATGGATGAGGTGGGAACTCTTCTATATGTAAACACTGTGAGATTATTTGATATGAAAAGAACAATGTAGATGCAAGTTATTATTATTATTGATAATGGAAAAAAACTCACACTGGAGTGATGTACTGTAATTAGTGGAGTAGCACAGGGATCTGTATTGGGCCTAATGCTCTTCTTAACCTACAGAGCTGTTTTTCCAATCACCTTGACTCCAACATAGTAAACTTGTAAAGTTTGCAAATGAGACAAAAATAGGAGAGGTACTAAACAGTATGGCAAGGTAAATAGAAAAGGAAAGTTTAAAATGGGACAGACCCCTGACCAAATAGGATGTGTGAGGAAGTACCAAAGTAATACATACAGCTAGCAAAAATATATGCTGTTCTAATACATTTTTGGATAGCAGGCATTTACCAAACTGCTTTATACTATACGGTGTCGTGGGAGGCCGGAGCCTACCCGGCAAGTTACAAGCGCAAGGCAGGGTACACACTGGACAGGGCGCCAGTCCATCACAGGGCAAGTAGAAGCCAATCATACATGGGGCAATTTGGAGTCTGCATTATCTTTAACATATGAATGAATGTCTCTGGGGAGAATAAGGATCCAAATGGTGGTTTTAATTGCTTTTACCTTTCAAGTCATCTTGACTATTTGCAGCCACTGTTTTCTGCCTTTAGCTTAGAAAGGCCTATGCAAAAGGAAGCTTTCTGCAAGGAACACTTTTTGATCAATATGCAACAGATCTGGGCCAAGATCTCAACATCAAGGACATATGTAAGCATCACAAAGTCAGATATCAGTAAAGTGACTTGATATTGGCTAATTCTCTTGTCTCAATCTTTCTGGTTATTTTTAGCTGCGCTGACAGATCAAGTGTCATTGAGTAGCACACCTGCTCCTTGGAGCTAAGGGGAAAAAAGGACATCATACTGTACATCATTATGTCGCTGTATAGAATTGTCCCGACAGCTCTGGGAGTGGGACAGCTTTGTGCTAAAGTAATGTTTGAAAAGCTGGTAGAGCAGAGGTTATAACAAGGCAACTGTATAAGTATTTTTCATGCATGCAATACCAGAAAGCTGCTTACTCCTGGTAAGGAACATAAGGATCATGTCAACCCAGAGTTTGTTCTGGAAGAATAGGGGACAAAGCAGGAGTCAGTCTCAGAGACTACACACACATACACACATACTGTACCCTCATGCCTCATACACAGCTGCAATCTAAAGATGCCAATGCATCTCATTGGGGGGTAGGAAATTGAACAACCTGGGGAAAACCCACATGGAAGAGAGAAGAATTGAACTCCACACAGAAGCCACCCCAGGCTGGAATCGAAACTAGGATCTGCAAGCTGTGAGGCAGCAGTTCTGCTATACTCCTTGCTTGCTATACTCCTTGCACCACGCATAGTATTCAGCAAAAAAGGTAAACTTATTAACTGCATCCAACAGAATGCCAGATAACTCAAAGCATTCTGGTGCTGCAGATGAACAGAAAATTAGAAAAAGATATGTTAACATGCATGGATTCTATGGCTCTCTATGCAGGTGAACAGTTATAGTGGTGTTCGTGTTTGAGTACATACTATAGTAGAATTCCAGAGTTACAGTTATTAGGCAACAATAGATACTCCTTCCAGGCTTCATGGTTTCTAGCTACCCTGAAACTCTTGTGATTGAGTTGTTTTGAGCTTCTGTTCTCACAGATCAGTTTATTTTTAACTACATGTTGCAGCCTTGTTCAATATCTTTGTCATGGTGTTGCTCTATAACCACTCAGCTCTACTCTCTTTTCCTTACCCCCGTTGAGAACCAGGGCAGAGTCAACTGCAGTTCTTTGTGTAATCAACAGGCAGAGTGCTTCAAAACAGAGACTGGACAATGGCAGTCAAGTGCACCCTGAACAAAAGCACATATGTGGAAAGTATCACAACAGGAATATTTCACACTTTTTTCTCTTGCTGGGGTTTTAAGCAATTATCTTAGAAAGCTATCAGGATGAAATATCCACCCGAGGAACAAGTACCTGTATGATGAATGTTTAAAAAAAATTAAATAATTGGATTTTATTGCTTTTTTCCAAGTGCTTTTGCACACAATTGGGGTTTTCAAACAGTGATATTTATTGAAATGTAAGGCTTTTAAGGTCTTTGTGAGCTCTGAGCTTTTGCAGAGCTATTTGTGAAAACTGACAAGAAAGGGGCTTTAGCCTGACAGACGGACTTTGTGTTCTATCCCCCTGTGACCCAGCAGAATCACTTAATTGGGCACCTCAGCGTGGGTCTCAGAACATAGCTGGGGACAGCTAGGCTAGTTGTCATTACAGCAAAGTGCCAGAGCTTTGGTATAACACTGACTGGGCACAGGCAGTAATAAGGGCTGTCAGAGAAATTGTTAGGAAATCTTTTTAAAACCCTCTGCCAGTTGATATATGTGCATCAGGGCTAAAGCGAGATGCTTTGGATGGCTCTTGTATTGTCAGTGTCAGGACCACCCATTTAATTTCCTTATCAATTTCCTAAAACCACTTAAACCACAGAAGCCATTCCAGCCATCTCTTGGCCTTTCATTAGTGCCATGTTGATGGTGCTGGTGCCAGCTTTGCCAAGCTCAATGCAACTGGAATTCATACACTCCCAAAGACAGACATCCAGGTTTACATGTGTTCTCTTCTGGTCTGCTTATCCAGTGCACAGAGACTGAGTCATAAAGCAAGTGTTTTGCAAAGTGTCAAATAATCTGATTGTTTTAATCATTTTCATGCATTAATATGCTTAGTATACCTATATTTAAATTTAATTTAACATAAGAAGAACACAATGAAAGGATGCAAACAAATAAACACTCTTCAGCTCTGTCTTGCTTGTCTGGTTATTATTATCTTAGTGATTCAGGAATCTCATCCAGATTAATCC
The DNA here is from genome assembly GCF_055471065.1 of Atractosteus spatula. Classification (NCBI taxonomy): domain Eukaryota; kingdom Metazoa; phylum Chordata; class Actinopteri; order Semionotiformes; family Lepisosteidae; genus Atractosteus; species Atractosteus spatula. The sequence continues at coordinate 7,636,044 of NC_142707.1, forward strand.
CATGGAGTCAATTCCAGCAGTGTAGCTAAGCAGTTTGTTCCAGACACCCAATACACTTTGTAAAGAAGTGTCTCCTACATTCAGTCAAAAATGTACATTGTCTGAACAACACTTGTGTTCTTGGTTCCCTTATTTCATTGTTGGGCCTGAAATAATCCGCTGAGTTGATTCATTACCTTTCAGGAGTTTGAATACCTGTCTCAATTGTGACAATTTGTGACAATTTGTAATCTGCAGTTAAGAGATTCAAATCTGTTAAATTCTGTATGCAATTTTTTTAAAGCAGGAATTAATTGTTCCTGGTCCAAAAACTGAACGTTAATATTCTCTGATTATTCATCAACTCCTCTAGCTCTTGGCAGGTACCGATGGTTAAAGAATGTTAACTCACGATGACACTAGTAAAGGTGTAAACAGTAGGTGAATATACTGTAAGTGCAATTACACTTGTGATCACTATTGAACAGGTACCTGCTACAGTACATGTACCTGGGTATGAGTACAGTCAAATTCTTTCTCCCAAGGTTTCTGTTTCTGGTGCATGTTTTCATACCAGATGAGCTCTGGTATGAACCCTCCAGTCACTGCTTTTTAAATATTTTTGTATTTTTTATTTAATTTCAGATTTGGAATTTGACAATAATCTACACTACCTACCCATCCAGCTGAGCCATTTATCTTTTGCTTGAACAGAAAGCTCATCAGACTTCTTTAACTTTAACTCCTTCTCACTTTTCACGTCATTGCACTTCAATAAAAAAGTATTTATAAGGCATTTGAATTCTTAGAAAAGAAGGTGAACAACAAATAGTGTTGCCATGACATACTACCTGAAAATTTCAAAAGCTGGCCTTTTTTCTCTCTTATTACCTCTTAACAGGTGGTAAAAACTATGGTCCATTAGAAATGGTAGGCTAAGGAGCCTTCTGTGTACTTTCCTGTCATGAGTGTATTGTCTGCGTTGTTTGAAAGCTTATTTACAATATGTCTTACAGAGATCTGCCAGGATGCATTATCTTGAAGGCTCCTTAAATTCAGTGATGAGTCCTTCGGGACTTTTGCCCAGCACAGAGACGTACTGTATACTATACTGTATGTTTGTGAGAGAACTAGGTGGCTAAATAAGTTTATCTACTGCGTGGATTCACAATGGCAAAATATTATATGGGACAAAAATTGTATGTAAGGAATGTTTGGCATAGACAGTTTTTACCTTAATAAAACAAAAAAAATAATGGATTCTTTGTTGAAATTAGTCTACTTTGATTCATCAGCATGGCTTCACAATTCCACTGGGTTCACAATTGGGTTCAGTTCTTGCATCAGGCATCTTATGAGTTTTCAACATCAGGTATTGTTATACAGTAGGCTTTCTTTCAGTTTCCTCACATCTTCTGAAACTCAAGTTGGCTGGGTTTGATTTCTTAGTATAAATCATACTTTTCTCTATGGCCCTGTCTGGGGGAGAAGAGTTGCCTGCTGTCTGTTCAGGGATAGGCTTTGGCTTGTGATGATCCTCAGCCGGATAAGAGGCTTACTAATCCATGGTGGGTGATAGACCATAACTGAAAGTTCGGCCCGCAGGTTAGTCACACTAATTACCTGAAAGATATTTTCTGCATATGCATACTTCCTTATGTTTATTACATGCTTTGGCGCTTCAGTTGCATTGCATTTACAATTTGCTGTTTTCCTAGGTAATGTGCAGTTTAAGAACAGCTAGTGGCTTGATGTCTTAAAGCCACAAGCAAAATCCAGTTTGCTATAGCCACCCGGAGGCCTGATTCTAATGATGCCTTCTTGTATTAAGTATTCTCTTCTAGGACACTACATTGACAAGGCTAGTGTGTACTCTTTTTGTCATTTATATATTGCATGTTTAAAATTAAAAGGAAGCTGGGCAACATAACCATTGAATGGCTGGAAGGAAGAGGTCAGAAATTAATCTGGAAAGTAGGTCCTTCATGGTGAAATCCTTCATGTTTAATATACATTATGTGTATAAATGAGTGAACACATATTTCCACTACTATAAAGACTTTTAAAGAGATGCAGAAATATGTATTTAGAATTTTATGCTAGCCTAAACCTTCAAGAATTATAACTACATTAGGGTCCCAATTCATAAATTTATGACTAGTGTCTTGTATTCAGGCATGAGGGTTTAGCTGGGATATGAATTAGTGCACTCTTGGTGAGAGCATGGAGCTGGAGATGGTGGTTGGTCATCCAGGAAGTAATGTGTGCTACACATGTTATGATGTGGGAGGATAGCTGTGTGTCAGAGGGTGGGAAAGACAGAACTGGTTATCATCTGTCTTGCAATGATATGAGAAGCCATGAAAGGATATGGTGGTGCCAAGCAAATAGGTATACTGAGAGAAGATGAGAGGGCTCAGCAAACAGCCCTGTGGGACCCCTGTTGACAAGAGTCCTTTGTACTTATCAAACTGGGAGCTACTGTGCTTGGAGTGAATTTGTTTCTAATATTTTAGACTAAAGACAAGACATCACAGTGGAATATTTTATAAGAATATGAAACGAGGAGTGTAAAAGGATTAATATTTAATGCTGTACAGTAGATCAAGTCTAATACCCACTAAAATAACTGTGCCACAATAATCAGATGACTAAAAAAATCCCTTGGCACATTTTGAAAACTTTTTTTTAAACACAGTAAGGTGTATACTAAACTGCAAATAATTTTTGACAAATTTAGAAATAATTTTTTGCACATTTCCTCAGAAGACATACTGTATTTCATTCTGCCCATTCAAACTGCAGTTAAGCTGCAGTTAGCTCTGATTGTTGGTACAAGTGCATTCTACTCAAATTCAAGTCTAATTTGGGCTGAATAAGGGTCAATCCCCTCAGGTTTTTAGAAGCCTGAATCACATTTCCCCACATGTGTACCTGCTTTTAATACTAAAGGAATCGATTACCTTTCCTCCAGCTGTTATTAATCTTTCCTAGATCCTTTGCATTGCTAAAATAACCTTTTGCTTTTGGAGATCAGAAAATGGGAATAGTACTGTATTATACTGATTTTATCAGCTGTTTGTCACTTGTTGATGAACAACTTTCTCGGTATTAAGTTATCTTACTTGTTGTACAGTGTGTCTTCGTGATATCTGTGAGTGCCCCAAATCCGATATCTGGAAAGACATGAAAATATATTTTCTTAGATTTTGTGATTTTTTTCCTTAAATCTTACTGTGCTTTTTGTCAGCCAAAATATTAGGGATTGATGCCGAATCTCATGTTAATATGTCCTTTGTTGGATTATATTTAAGCTTTTTTTCAGCTTTTCCAAATGCTTTCTCTTTCAATGCCACTAGTTCACCCCAGAGTCCTTCTGAATCATATCATTAGTCTGCAGGGAGCTGCTTTTTCTGCTAAATGTTGGAAGGCGATTAATTGCTGGTCACAGCTTGTTAATAACTGAAACAAAATGGGGTTTTTGTTGTCCCCTTTATGTTTGTTTCCGCCTGTAGATGCTCCAGGGAAACAGTGTGACTTTTAACAAAACAGGTTTTTAAATTGTGACCTCCCACCGACAGCTATATTCCATGCGAAAAGTACCTACAGAGACTAATTGACTTTTATTTATTTTTTAAAACATTTTCTCTTCTACTGAAAATTGTTTTGTTCCTTATACAATGCTAATGAGACCGATAATCCTTTTTTTTTATTCTCAGACACCATGCAGTTGATCTAATCTGTTGTAATTTTGACAGACAGGCACACAGGAATGTTCGATGAATGCTTCCAGGTAATTAAACATATATACAGTAACTTACAGGAACTCTTTAAAGTCTATTTTGTTCTATGAAAGCAGGGTTTGTCATTATTGCCCATTCTTTGCAATTCAGAATGATCTGCAGTCTGTAAAAATGAAAGGTTAATTTTACAACTAAAAAGTTGCTCTTTCCAAACATTTTCGTATTGAGTACCTTAAAGCAAAACTAAAAAAAGATGATAAAGGGAGTTTTTCTTTCAAGTCAATGGTCATTCTGGGCTTGAAACAGCAGTGGGTTCTGAGCAGAGAACTTTACAACAGAAAGCTGTTAAAGTCAATCAAGTCCTATTTTAGAAACCCTCTCACGACTTTGAGAATGTTATTGCATGACGTGTAAAGTGTGAGAAAATCCAGCTCATTACTCCAGCTGCTGTAATCAGATTCTATGTTTGCATCATGCAGAGTGTCTATATTTTAGATATACATGAGTTGTCCGTTGTAGTCTACAGTCTACATCCCTGGTCACAGTCTGATCCCTCTCATTATATGGAGTAAGCTGCAATAATTTAGTTGTATTATTCCATATATGTTTTTCATCCATTTTTTAAAATTGTTTAATTTTGTGTTGCATTTTTATACTGGTTTCTTTCCTTTCATTTGACATTTCAGCATTTTTTTCCAGTATCTGAGGTTTAAGTGCCTTAATTATTTCAGGCAGTATTAAGGAAACTGCCCATGACTAATGGCTTGCAGATAATAATGGCCTCACATCTGAGAGACAATGATCTATCCAGAACTATGCAGGACATCACTGCGTGCACTGCATTAATCACTTAATGCAGTAGTCATCAGTGTTTCCTGGGGTGGATAAAACTAAGTAATTAATTGTTAAGTTATATTTCATTACAAAAGACCAATGATTTGACATGTGTGCAAACAGTGGGCACCAGTGTTAGCAAAGTACAAACCTTATTCCAGCACATTCGAGGTGAAATACAAGCATAATACTTGATATCAACATAAATTTATAAAATAGTGTTTAGTTTTGTGTCAGGCACTGCCCTTTCAAGTTCAGAACTTTACTAAAAATTGAAACAAAGAACCTTAAGCTGCATCTTTTCTTTGTCACTGCTGTGAAGTGATTTTGACACCTGAACTCTGGTGATCACCCTGAATTAAGATCGGCTTCATGGAGGTCTTCAGAGAAACATCCGTTGTCCGAACATTGGCCAAGTCATATCAACTTTAAAGTACATAAAATAATTAAGTACGTAATATGTGCTTTTATATTTTCTTGAACAGAACTGTTCTACTTGCAGTCTTTCCAATTCACTCTCAGTAATCAACACATTTGTTAGCAGATTGATCCCTCTAATTATCAACTGAATGCTTAATCAGCTGGCTGCAGCAGAAATTTAAGATAGGGTGGAGATTAAGAAACGTGCTGCCAGAAGAGATATCAAATCAAAATCAAATCAAATCAAAGTTTATTTATCAAATGCACAACAATACGGCATGCAGCGGTAGTTGCTGGCAATGAAATGGCTTTTCTGCGAGCTCACAAGAATCACAAAAATCACAAAATTCACAAAAACACAAAATCACAAAATTGAGGTTACTGCTATGTGACCATGGTGTATGCAATATATACAAGTAGTGCAGTTATGCTGAATACAGTGAAAACTGTGTGTCCATGTAGCCATTACAGGTGATTTGCTAAAGGAGCTGCAGGTTGGCTATTTAGCAGTCTTATTGCCTGGAGGTAGAAGCTGTTCCGTAGTCTGTTGGACTAAAAACAATTACTGCATCTGATTCACTGAATCACTTACAACCATCTGCGATGGATTGGATTTCTGTTCGGGGTCTACAGTACCTGGCCTCACGCCCCTTTCTTTCTGAGATTGGCTCTGGCTCCCCCTGGTATCCTGAATGAAAACAGAAACTGGATGAAACAGAACATGGATGGCATTACTTTTTATTTAGGTATCCACTTGGACAGTCTCTGAGGATTCCCAGGGGCACTGACTCAACTACATTTGAGGCAGCCTCCGACTCAGAGATTGGCCCTGCAGGTGTCCAGTCCCCGTACATTGAGCTGGAGTTGTTAGTTGAACTTCAATGCAGGTTAAATTGACTTTTCCACTGGAATAACTTCTGATAAAGATGGAATTGATTTTTGTTCAAAAAAAGTTCCCCATAGAAATTTTTGCATCAACCATCTCAAACTTGTAGGCATTGTGTGTTTAGACCAAAATAAATCAACAAAAAAGTTTTATCTTCTTAGTGTTTTTAGTCTCACATTCCCTGCAGAGCTATTCCTGAGAACAGATGGAGGTGACAGGCAAAGTACTCTCTATAGAAAGGAAAACTCACAGGTGTTTTATTTTTTAAGAGTCTTAGGGGTGACAATTTATCACACTCTTGGACCTTGATGTGTTAATAAGCCAGAAGAGCAAGCAGTTGGTTGTTTGCATGGTTCACTTTTCTATTTTTTATTTCCACGTGGTAAATATTCTAGTCATTTTCCACATAAGATTATGCATGCAATATGTGGTTTTATATTTTCTTAAACAGGACTGCAGTCATTCCAATCCACTCCCTGTAATCAACACATTTGTTAATAGATTGATCCCTCTAATTATCAACTGAATAATTAACCAGCTGGCTGTAGCAGAAATCTAAAATGGGGTGGAAATTAAGAAACGTATCTTATTAAAGGGGTACCCCATTAATTAAAAATAAAGTATTAAAGTGACATATACATACATGGTACTTACAGTATATTTAAGGATCAATCTTGCTTTTCTGCTCTTGCCTCTAAATTTGGTTCAGTAGATCCAATATCTCTTGTATATCTAGCTATATCAACCTCTCACTACTCAGTTCATTTCATGTGATGTGTATTTCCAATACTATTCACAGCTTTGGTCTGCTTGAAAGGTGGATGCATTTTGTTGCTGAATGCACATGATTTCTTTTTATTTGCTATTTTCCCTACTCCATAATGTAAGATGACTTCCGTGGCTCTTTTTGATTTGCAGCTTTTACTTCTTCTACAATACGTTAGATCCTGTAAAGGAAACATAGCAGATGTAAAGAAAAGACACTCAAAAGTGTCTCTTGACTTACGTTTTCATGTACTTTACACTGCTATTTTGTTTCAAAATAACAAACACCGTACTCCATGGCCTTCCACAGACTGTGATTTCTTTGCTTAAACAGACAAAATATAATGATAAGGAACTTTACTGTTTAATCTTCTAAAATAAATTAGTAGTAGTAGTAGTAGTTGTTGTTGTTGTTGTTGTTGTTGTTGTTGTAGGCTGAAAAAAGAAGAAAAGAAACGCAACATTTCAGCTGTGGAGCCTTCCACACACCCAAAGAAGGCTCCACAAATGAAATGTTGTGTTTCTTGTCTAATCTTTTCAGCATGGAATAAACTTTACTTGTTCCTTTGCAGCCTACTCATGCTGATACAGCTCCCTTTTTAACTACTGTAGTAGTAGTTTTACCCTCTTACAGCCCATGTTGGAATCTCATCTTTCTATTTAAACTGACTAACTAAAGCACTCCTACTTTCAGATAAGACAACTGTACACATTCGTAAATGTGATACAGGGGACTTGTGCTAATCCCGCTGTATGAGCCAGTACTTCAGATGTTGCTGATGCATGATTCACAGAAGTTCCACCGCCCAACACCACTGCATCCTACGGCATTCATGCAGTTCTGTACCCCCATAGAGAGCAAAGAGTGGCTAAGACTGAATTGGAACCCATTTTGACTAGTTTAGGATTTTGTCATTTTGTATAAGGTTTAAGTCATTAAAAGGACTGGTTGATTAGTTTTAGTGCAGGATGATGGTGCAAATTTCAGTTCCCAACCTGGGGTGCTATCTGTGTTTGTATGCTCTCCCTGCTTGTGTGGGTCTCCTCCCATAGTCCGAAAATATACTGGTAGGTTCATTAGCTTCTGGGAATATTGGCCCTGGTCTAAGTGTGTGCGTGTGCCCTATGATGGACTGGTGTCCCATCCAGGGTGTACCCTGCCTTGCACCAGTTGCTTGCCAGGATAGGCTTCAGCTCCCCCATGCCCCGGAATTGGAAGAAGCAGTTATAAAATGGATAGATGATTGGCGTTATTGCCTGTCACAGATACAGGTAAGTAGTGCTCTTATTGTATGCAAATGGATTTCTAGATTATATACTTTGCCTCAGGTTAAAAAAATTCTATTTATTTTTAGCAGGAAGAGCAGATGTTTTTCTTTTCAATTTGCTGTTCACCTTTGAATGACTACTTATTTTATTACTAGAAGACAGATTTTCCTTGATGCATTTAATGAAAATCTTTATGCCTAATTATATAGCCGTGTCAGGGAGTGCTTAATTATCACAAATAAGAAGAATTTAGATTATACTAAAAAGGGGGCAGGAAAGCAGCTTTAGGATGAATACACTTCCTACTGCTTGTTTTGTAGCTTAAATTACACATAATTGTTTGACCTTTTCTAACATATTTCATGTAAAAATAATCTTATTTTTTAAAATTGCTGCTCTTATTACAAATGAATCATTTAATCTGGATTCTTCTTTTAAAACAACAGAGAAAGTTTTGAAAGCAATGACTCCAACTTCATTTAAATGTTGAGGTTAAGGTGCTGTCACCATAATGGTCAGTGTAAACCAGACATAAAACCACTAGATGCATTCTGCTTGCAAATTTAAATGACTGGGAACCTTAGGCATAACATAATTGACTGGTTTCAGTGGAAACTTTCTCTGCCCTTGGTTTCACTTTAAGAAACCCTTCTGTTGTGGAAATGCAGCTATAGTAAAAAATAAACTGATGTCTCAAGAAAGTACTGTACAAGAACTCTATATGCTGTCCTTATTCTCTGTTCTCCTATGGTGAGTTGAGATTTAAGATGAGGGACTAAACATTGAGACCTAAAAGAAAAAATTAAAATAAAGTAAAAAGAAACTCTGCCTACTTTTGAATATAACAAAATCATGCATATTTACACAAATTATGTTATCAAATATCAAAGGATATATGATAAATATATTCAATGTACAGTAGATTTGCACTCAAGGCAAGAATATCATTTGTGTAAGAATTAAATTATCTGGTAAAATGATTACTGGAGTACAAGTCTGACGTACAAGGACTTGTAAAAAGTAATAAAAAAGGGAAAACTTAATCCTAACTTCCTTTTCTTAACTTCCCTCAAATCCAATCACACATCCTGTTCCCTGTCTAAGGAGAAACGCTCAGGGACAGATTTTGGTGTTCGTAGGCCCTAGGCACTTGCACTCCGAAATGTGCAAAAAGAGGGGTAAACACCAATTGAATTACGTCGATTGACATGATGCACTTTAAACTATTCTAATGCTAAACCACATGATTGATGGAGCGAGTCCAGCGACCTTCACTTCGATACTTCTAGTTCATAGAACAGCTGCTTGATAGCATATGATCATTGATTTGGAGCACCTAGAATCGATCACAAGGATGTCAGCTGGTTTTTCGTTAGTCACTAATGTTTCTCTCCTTTGTAGGCCCTAAAAGTTTCGTAGGCCCTAGGCACTGAGCCTACAGTGTCTAATGGGAAATCCGGCACTGGAGACACTGAAGTCAGTTATTATCTCCTACAAATTGTATAAAAAGGATAAATAAAATAAGAGAAGGTACATCAATGTTACACTTCTGTCCTCTTTGTGGCATCGCTGTGATACATCGCCTTGATAAAAGCACAAAGGTCTTGAATTCAAATAACACAGCCAGGGTTCATTGCCCCCCCAGTAGTGTCTTGAATTTATAAAAAAGATTGCTTTCTCTGAGGACCTTTTTCAGTGGGTCCTGTCTCAGATTTCTCTGATACACACATACTGCACTGGATGGCAGATATCACTGTGACTCTAGCCTCGAAATGCCAGTGAACATCCTGTGCAAGTTGATTCTTATCTCTGAAATGTCACAATAATTGGCTGTGAAAAGATAAGTCAGCTGTGTCTGAGTGACACAGAGGTCGTTCTGGGAGTGCCTTGCTTCTTGTCAGCCACTGCACTCTGTCTGTTTTGTATTTGTACACTAACACTCATCTGTCATTTCTAATTAATGTGCAGAGACACGAAAGATGTCATAGATGAGGCCGCAGTATTCTAAATGATGGGGTGCAATTAAAAACTTTTTGTTGTTGGAAAGCAAACATTAACGGGGCACTTTAAAACGAGCAGCGAACCTAAACGTGCTGGGGTTTTAGGAGGGGTGCAGGGTTAATTTGATTTTATTCTGTTAAACCAGTTTTCAACAACAGCACAATTGTTGCACACTGGTCCAGACTGATTAACTCATTTACAGTGCAGTTTATTGCAATGTGCCTGGAGTGGATAACAATAGGCCAGTTCTCACCATAGTTTATTACACTTAGAATATCTGAAATGGCTTCTCCATGAAGGAAATTTTAGTGAGGGGGTGAGGGTGATTTTAGTGTACTGTGGGTTATAATGAATAATGTAGCAGTTCTGTGGTACGAAGGTTTTTTTTTCAGTTTCTAGGAGGAAATTAGGTTCTGGGACACCTTTGAAGACATCTTATGTTCTCAAGGGTATTCTTTTCTTTTCTGTCAGTATCTACAACCAATCAGTCTGAGGTCTGAAAAGAGCCCAGTTTGATTTTCCCATTAAACACTCGGAAGCCGTGGCGTATCTCTTGATTAATTCAGATCAGTGTGTGTATGTCTTGCTCTTTCAAAATCACAACTCTGCTGAGTGGTACAACCCCATTACTGCATGACAGGGAATAATTGACGTGTAAATTCTACAGGGAATTCAAATTGAGCCTTGTTTTCTCTTTCTTGTTTTAATTAAGCTGTGTGCAGAAACACATTCCCTGAAAATTTTATACAGTAAGTCTCTGTCACTGACATGTGTAAGCTCCTCTCCATGAAATAGGAAGAGGTTTTTGAATCAAAGTTAAGTTTTATCTCTTTATCTTTTGAATTCATGGCAGGAGCAAGTACAGGCTAAATACAGGATTACATTTCTTAAACTTTAACTTAAACAGTGCCCAGAAACATTTTTAGACATTCTTCATACTCCCTACCTGCTTCTACATGTGGTCTATTATTGATTTGTCTTGTTTTTGTATGGTATAGCTTGAATCCTTTGAGGAAAAATGCCATCATTAGTTTTAATCTGCTGTGAGATTCTGAACTACACTCATTAACTTCATGTGCTGCCTGTATCCATCTTTAGAAAACTTATCTATAAGAATTGAGAGCTGTTGCTTCTTTTTTGACATAGTTCAGTATTTCTTGTTTGCCTTGAAAAATAAATATGAATGAAGAACCAAGAAAAATGCTTTTTTTCCCATGTGCGTTGATCTCCCTTTTTGAAGAGTTGGAAATATATGGGCTCTCATCATTCCCTACAGTTTCACACATTTTCCTCAGGCTCTCCCTGGGTAATGAACAAAGTGTCAAGCAGAGCGGCTATGTCTCTCCTCCATGGACTTCAGGAATTCAGCCTGTCAATATAATTGGCACCTTATCTGTCAGGTGAATGAGTGGGAGCTGACATTCATTATACTTAATAATGCACCTCCTCTTACCGCACTCCCGATCGGAGGGAAACAGTCTGATGCAATGTCCAGTCACTTGTGCTGATTTCGTTAGCCAAGACTTTCACACTGGTATGAGTTTCTCACTCAGCTCTACCATGTAATCCCCCTTGACAGTGTACAGCAGTGGTCAAAGCAGATGCACTCCTGCCGTACGTGTTAATTTCTCATGCCTGTCAGCTTGCAGGCTGGATTGTCACACCAGGTAATAAGCAGGGCTTCTTTCGTTTTTACTGTTGAGGTGGGTAAAAAGTTTATAATAATAATTCCTTACACTTATGTAACACTTTTCTGGATACTCTACTCAAAACATTTTATAGGTAATGGGGACTTCCCTCCTCCACTATTAGTGTGTAACCCCACTTGGATTATGAGCCAGTACTTCAGGTCTCAGTGGGGAGGAGAACAGAGTGATGAAGCCAGTTCATAGATGGGGATTATTAGGAGGCCATGATAGACCAATGGGAAATTTGGCCAGGATGCCGGGGTAACACCCCTATTCTTTTGTAGGGAAACACCCTGGGATTTTTAATGACCACAGAGTCAGGACCTTGGTTTTACATCTCATCCGACTATACTTTTTACAGTAGAGTGTCCCCATCACATTTGTTATGCGTTTACAAGGCATGTTTACCTTGTGAAAAGAAGCTGAAGATAATTGTGGCATTACCCTTTTTCTCATTTAGAAACACCTCACAAATTAATTCTTTGGAACATACAGTAGTACCTGATTTACCAGTAGTCTGTGATTCAAAAGATAGGCTCAACGCCTACAACTGGCATTTTCACTGGAATAACATTTTGTCTGATAGAGTCTAAAAAAAAATAAATCTTGCATATATCCATGTCTTATAACACTAGAGATTTAGTCAGATTGTAGATGTTGATGCCATCATATTAACTAAAGAACATTGCTTGTTGTACACAGTTGTCTTGACAACGTGAGGAGATAACAAAATGACTGAGAGATTTTGTTTGCTGAATGTGACAGGTTTCCTACTACTTGGTATTTTACATAATATACACATAGCAGAAAATCTTGAAAGCTGTTCTGGTTTTCAGAGTAAAAAAAATGCAAAAAGGAGAAAAAATAATTAAAAAAATCCAAAACCCCTGAGCAAAGGATTTACTCATATCTCTGAGATCAAGGTGTACAGGTGGGCATGTCAGCTCTCTTCAGTGATAATCACGACTTACAGCCCAATCGTCTGGCTTTCCAGATGCAACCACTGGCGGGTGCAGGGCATGATGCCCAGGCTGCCAATCTGTTTACAGCAGTGACTCTTTCAGACAGTTATCAACCTGGCTGTTTCCTTATGGGATGGCTAAAGCTGTATCGGTGTCTCTCTCCATCCGTCTGCCAGCCTGTCATTCCCAATCTCTCTTCTCTGTCATGGCTGGTTTATCACAAGTGCAATGTGTGCAGTATTTTGCCTTGAGTACTTTTGGAGAGACGAGCATTCCTCTGGCAGTGTGTTCTGGGACCTGTGGGCACTTGTGAAGTGGTTGTATTTTCCATAAGTACAGCAGTTTCGGACTTTCTGTGCATTGCTTTCCTGCAGTGGTTTTTTTTTCTGTCTGCTGTATTTGATCTGTCTTTCTGTCTGTATAGCTACTGTATGTACCTATAGAACACTGCCACTAGCAAGCAGTTGAGACATACTGTACAGTAGAATATTACTATTGCAAGTTATAATGCCATTTGCTCATTTTAAATCCTGAAACGGCTAGTCATTCAAGAAATAAATTTCTCACCATACATACAGTACAGAAGTATTTGACATCATTCTGCAATTCTTATCTTTTGAAAAGGACCTTATTTTAATAAGTCAAGGGATTTTGTGGGAGTATACCTTTTTATCTGTTTTCTCTGTTTTCTCTTTGGTTGCATATCCGTTTATATCTTCTGTTTACTATTTTTCTATTTTAATTTCTGCTCTTGTCATTTGACCTAATATCTTACTGTTCATTCCCTTACTTATGAATCTACATACAGTACAATGTTATTGTAGGAAAAACAAGTTAGGATAATTTAGTATTTTATTTACAAAACATCCTGTTAAATGTAATATGTACTGTACATTCTTTCATGAGGGTATATATTTAATTTGTTAGGATCATCTCAGTGACGTTTTCAACTGGTGTTCAATCTGTGAATTTTTAAATACTCTGGACTTTGAAGAGTTTGCTTCAATATTTGTAATTGTGACACGGGGTTAGAATGTTTTGTAACTCTTTTATATCTAAAAAACGTAAAGTGTAATGTCTTCAGATGTTTTCAGCAATTATACTAAGTGCTCAGTTAGTGATTTTATTTATTGATTCTAGTAGAAAGGTAAAACCTGTAGCAGAGCCACATCAGTTCATCAGGTTAGAGAGCCCATGACTTTTTCTACACCAGTTTCATCAGTGATCCCCACCCAGCTGGTTGGACTGGAGCAACTGGGGTAAAGTACTTTGCTCAAAGGTAAAACAGCAATGTCTGCAGTGGGGACTTGAGCCCACAGTCTCAAATGTGGTTTGAGTCCAACGGCTCAGCCACTGTATGAAGTCCTCCCCATTGATTCCAGTGAAGGTGCCCAATGAAATAGTCTGCGATACTGCATCTCTTCTCCAGTGTGGGTAATTGAGTTTGTAATTTACATCTACAAAGATCCTCCTTCAGATTGACCTACTGTATCACATGCCCCTTTTTGGTTAAATCTCTTGGCGGTCAACAAAAGCATGTGCTGTAGAGTGAAATATGGAAGCTTGGCAGTATCAGTACACATGCCCTTATCTCAGTACAAGGGAACCAAAGCATTGTTTACCATGAGCCCTTATCTATCAGTACTGTTGAATTCATTAAAGACTGTGGGCAGTGAAACAGAAGTGTCATTAATCCTTACTTAAACTATCAGTTACGATATTGGCTGCTAAGTTAATTATAAGAGAATACAGTCAAAAAAGACACATAGGTACAAGATTTCTTAGTCAGAAAAAATGGTTTAGTGGTTTTTCACTAAAGCTTGTCATTATATGTAGTATATGTGCAGTATATTAGGGGCAAGTGCAGTTTCTGTCAAAATTGTAAACTATCCTCACTAGTCCATTCAGACTTCATTTTTCCCTTTAGTGATTAGCACAATGTAGGTAATCCAATTACTGTATGTAATAGTAAGAAAAAAAGTCTAAATTCTTTCAAACTAGCTGAAAACCTGTCATGAGCTCTGAAAATCTATCATGTTTTTTTTTTTATTTTATTTTGTGCCATTTGTTTGTTGGGTATGCCGGTTACTTAATAAGGACATAAACATTTTTGTAAATGAAATTGTACAATGTGTCCTGCATTAAGAAAATTTAAAACTATTCTGAGGGCTGATATTAAAAGCCAGGGAAAGGTTTGCTGTCTTAAAAATCTAAAACTCCTGCAGTCAATAGCAGGAAAATTAATTCCCCAGAAGAAAAAATATCACTCCTGTTGGGCACATTTCTCTCCTTACAGCATGGAAGAGGAAATGTCACAGACTTTGGGGAAAGAAGTGATCCTATGATTAAAGCCCCGTTATTTCTAAACAGAAATATTCCACACATAAGATGGATTCATTAACAACTAGTCTGAAAGCCAAAACCCTAATTCTTCTGGGATGTTACAGGGTACCCATTTAAAAAAATGGCTTGTGGGGAACAATTAAGCAGTCTGATTGTTGCTTCAGAGTTTTAGAGGTAAGCACCACATAATATCCAGCAACACAAATACTTGTAGATACATGATAAGTGTCTGTTTATATAATGAAGTGTATTGCTTTTTTGTCTTCTCCATAAAAAATAGTACATCTTACTTTCAGGGGTGAGCCTTCCCTACTGTATATTCTGATCCTGTTATAAAAAAGAGCTGTCCTTGGTCCTTTATCCTAACTCTAATGATCTGTGATCCATAATGAGGGAGAGTCTAGATGAGGAGGTAATTATCAAGAGCCATGTAAAATAGCCTGCCATTAGACTTCAGGTTAAAGTCTTGCCTGTCATAATGAGGTACTTCTCCTGCATTAAGTAGGCAACCTGAATTTGGTAAAGAAATGACTTGTCATGTTATTGCAGAAGCTGCTAGCAAATGCTGAGTCATAAAAATCTCTGAAATTGCTTAACTTTTCAGAGACTTATTTTGTTTTCTGCAAAAACTGATTTAAATTGAAGAAATTGTATTCCTTTTTGTCTTTATTGTAGGGATCACGCTTTTCAAATATTTTTCAGGGCCAAGCATTACAAAGAGCATAAGAAAAGTGAAGTGGAAAGTACTACAAAGAATTCAGTCAGGTTCCTCAATGGATTTAGTGCATGAAGTTAGCAACCTGTCAATAATTACTGTTAGTGTTTTGTTGGGTTTTTTTCTGTGTTTTCAGATTCATTCAAGAGGCCAACAGTAACCTGCAGCAGTGCTTGAGATTTAGCAAGGAAGCACATAAAAAGATAATGGATTAGAGTGTTACAGGTTAAGCTCATTATCATCAAAACAGGCTTTGGGAGTCACAAGTCAAAATAGGCCTATGCCTGATATCCAGTCCTTTGTGTATCTTCAGGAGAAATAAAATACCAGATCCAAATTCTTATGGATGGCACGAAAGGTTTTGTGTAAATTGGACACCTGCTCTGTTGACTGCCTTCGCGCAGTAGCCCACACGAGTAGCTTGCTCGTCTCTCTGTAAAACACCTGGCACTGCATTTTCACAGCTGTATCAAAAGAATCCTTTCTCATTCAAGTGAAGGCCTTGACAAGAGACTGGTTACAAGTTTTGTGCCTTCTGCAGCTTTGCCTGTGTTCAAAGGAATTTCTCTCATAGCTAGGTGCTGTTACTGTACATTGCCAGTCTGTGCCAGGTGAGGCTGTGTATGTACAGGTATGTGTGGGAAGCATACAGTATTTCCCAGATGTACTCTTTCTGCAATGTTTTTTATGTGATGTTTTTGGAAGACATCAAATCAAGCATCTCTGATGCGACATTCTCTAAACCCATCACGTCTTTTGTTTTCCATTTCTTTGAGTTTTAGTATTGATGCGCAGTAGCCGTACGAGTCATCGATTTGCTTCCATTTCATTGATAGAGATTCTACCGTTTGTTTCTTCTTTTGTGAACAAGACCATAGAAAGTCCTGCTTTGGCTTCTGCATGCGCTGTATTCCAGCTCCACTTCATCAAAATCATCTTAATGAGGTCTAATTGATTTTTCCATGTCTAAATATAGCCTTCCAAGTTTTGAATTAAGGTGCAAAAGAGCTCAAATGGAAAAGTGCCAGAAGAATTAGTAGAGAGTATGAGGCATTTTTTTCTGTTGATCCGCAGCCAAGTTTCCTGCATGAAATATTCTCAATCTGCATTTGCCTGCATAAATAATGTCTACTCCGACATGAATAAAACAGATATTATTATTGCTGTTTCTATTATTATCATTATAAGTGGTGTATTATTAGAGGAATTGTTGCTGGTAGAAGCAGTTGAAGTAATAATTCAATCCCACTGTTTGCTCAGCAGGGCTCTGGTATACAGATGGACTGAATTTACTGAACATTCCCAAAAAAGCCTCAAACTCACTCAAATCCAGCCCTTTTTTCACTAAACAGGGTAGCCACATTACTACTGCCACTGTGTGGTCTTGAGTTTATGTACCACACACAGCTATGCCTCACTTTCTACATGTTGAAAGTCCTTGCCTTGCTTCACTCTGCCACTGTTTCAGAATGTATGCTGATCCACTTTCCCTAGCTGGTCAAAAGCCGTTGCTGATTACCCTCAGATGTTTTTTTTTCTTTCTCTTGATAACCTTGGCAACAAATTTGTTTTTATTTTGTGTGTGCAGAGCAGTAATTTAATTCATTCTGAGAGGCTCACATTATGTCTCAACGCAGCATGTGAACTGTACCCATGCATTAAGTTTTGAAGTGGCCTCTTTTCTGTGCAGTGAGGTGAGGTGGGAGGGTCAAGGTTGTGTTAGAGGCATGTAAAGACCTGTGCTTAAATTAAATATCATTCATGCTCTTAATTAGGCAGGACCAGTCATCTTTTCCTGTATTTCTGCCACCTGACAGCACCCTCCTTTTCAACACTGCAGGCTCCTAATCCTTGTGATTACCAATCCTCAGCTGCGGTCTGGGTAACAGAGGTCACAGCCCTAACGTGATGCTTTTTAAAATAATGTGTTTAAGAGGAGGGAGGTGTGATGTGGTGGTTATTATCTGCATGGATATAAATCCATTAGCTTCCTGTTCTCAAGAAAATCTGCAGTTGGTCATAAGGCCAGAAAATAAAACGATTATTGTTTTGAGTTTGGAGACTTAATGAACATTCAGTACGACCTAGCCAGGAACATTAGGTCCAACAGGGTGACAAGATAAGCACCTTTAGAGTTTTCAGTTTTGAGATTATAGGTTGCCTAGTGCAGTTTCATGTCAAGAAAGGAAGGCACAAACACATGGTTGAGAGATGCTGTCCTTGAGGGATGTTAAAATCTAAACACTGAAACCACCAGCACGGGTTATGATTGTCAAAGGTGTTCAGACACATTATTGGTCACTGAAGTGAGTACAGTGAATCCTGGTGTGGAAGATGACAGTACTCCAATAGCTTACAATAGAAGAAGTTCAAAACTTAGCTTTTCTTTTGTTATTTTTTTTCTGGGGGGCAAAACATACCATGACACCTCGATGTGCAGTTCTATTACTTCCTAGGGGTGAAGGCTTGCAACTCTCACTGCCTTTCTGCTAAATTTAAGACTAGGAACTGCAGTCCTTATTGGCTGTGCTGTTCATCTGAGAACTATACATGATATGACAGTTAATAAAGATGGTGAAATTTCATCCAGTTTTTGAAAACAAGTCTACTACTTTGGGCAATCTGTCAAATAACACAGCAAAAAAATGTTCACCGAGCCTGGCAAACAAGTTAGGAGGAAAAAAATTATTTGGGTCTTTGGATTGATTTCTTCAGCAGCGTGTCTGTAATGTCACTCATTCTGCCTCTTTAGTTTTAAATAAATCCCTCATTGAGTCCCATTTGGATTAGTGCCTCCCAGTTTGGATCAATTGGAAGAAACTTTCCAAAGATTGAATCCGCTCGATAAATCCATCCATTCAGCTCTTCAGCCCTCTGTTTCTGAGCTGGGAGCCAACTATATTCTAGTTAGACGGTTGTGTGTCAAAGTAGGTGTTATATTTCTGGTTTAAAAATCACTGAGAGTCCTGGCCTTACTGCTTAGCTCACTATTTGTTAGTTCATTTTTGCACTGCCATGCTTCCTGTTCTTTCTGTTTAACTCCCATAGGATATGTCTCTCTTTGAAACAAATAGCCTCACACGCAAGCAAGCTCACACAGACATACTTGTAAATACCCTTATATGCCATATATAAATAAACCTCGTGTAGAAATATAATGTGTGCATTGCATGTAATGTAGCAATACAGCCTTTTCAAAATACCACTGTTGTACAATGTGACTTTATCCGTCAATCAGAATGTCTGTACTGTATATCATATTTCTTCTGAAGCAAAATCTCATTTTGCATCTTGTGTATAATTACATTTTCTGTGGCAGTCCCTGTTGGGTATCGAGTAAATATCTTTGAGGGACATGCAGCTAAACCCTACACCATAAGTAAAGGAATGTTTTCACCATATTTATTTGGTTTTGTCTCTCAGGCCCAACCAAAGATGCCACTGCGTTTGTTGAGTTACAACAAGGAGAAACAAATTCTCAGCTGCTTTGCCTTTGTCTCAGAATGGCACAGATATTGAATACAAATACATGCATACAGTATATATCTTACATAATGCTTTCTTTCTATTTTCTTTCAGCTTTAATTTTAACAAGGAAATCCATGTAGTGGTCAAAGATTTTCTTCATCAAAATGAAAAAAAAAACATAGGCTTAGCTTTAGGCATCTTAAAGTCATACAGTATACCTGTAAGCATTACAGACTGGCCATTTTGTTTAAAAAAATAGGTACTGTGTACTTTTTAGTTTTTTAGTAGACAGGAAGTTTCAGTGATATCATAAAATCACATAGGGTTTTCTCAACAGAGTTTACTAATGGAATTTATACATCACATATTTTAAAGTAACCCAATTGGAAGTAAATAACCCACATATATCCTACAGTATGTCTTGAGTGCCCTTGTGTATTTGGATTTGAAATATTAAGCATTTTCCTTATTTTGGAGGTAAGATAATAAAGACGTTCATATGAATTCTGCCTGTTACATTCTATGAACAAAGTTGTTGTTTTTTCCCCGAAAACAATTCTTTGGAATTATTCTGTCATAACAAGAACAGATTGCTTTCCCTTGTGAAAGGAATGGCAAATTGAACTACGCAAATTTCATTACCTTTTCCTTAATATAAAAATGAATACTTCCTGTATTTTCCTCTCAAAGGAGCAGAGACTGTCATCTCCACTTTCCTTGTATTTAATTTCTTTCTTGCAGCATGTTCTGCAATACATATTCTGCCTGTGACCTCTTGTTTCATATTCTTACAGTATAATCTTCCCTGATTGTCCCTGTGAAATAACTGATTCCTTTAAAAGGGAAATATTGGAAAGAGACCAAAAAAGTGTAAAAGGAACACTAAGTATAACTGTACCCTGGAAAAATGCTCTTAACATCAAAACTGCTATCATTTTTTCACGGTTAGGGCTGGGTCAGTTCGGAAACAAAGAAGATTTCAGGTTATGTTCTCTGTCGCTTGCCAATCATTTGTTCATTATGTGGACAAGGTGACTCACAGTGAAGACAAAGAGCTTCTCTTGTTTTGGGTTGAACAGAAATGAGGAAGCAGAGAATATTTATGCTTATGATGCCACAGAGATGAAGTCTTCTGTACTTCCAAGAAAAATTGCTCCACGTTTTGTTCCTCTATCAATGTGGTCATATGTGAACATACTGTATCCTTGATTGGGCAGAGGCATTTATTGTCATTGTTATAGCAAGAAGAAATTACATTCTTAATTTTGAAGTTAATCAGTGCTCTAGCTTTCATTATGTCTTCTGTACTGTATTACGTTAATAAAATAATATAATGCAATATAATAATCAAAACAAATGATGATAAAATGTAATAGTTTGTAGTCTATAGTAGTTGAAACTAAAGCTGCATACACATACAGTACTAAAGCACAGCAAAAAAGCAACCATCTTTACATATTGTTCCTTAGTATTGTTCCTTTTTTATAACAAAATCCTGACATCAAGATGTGATTTCACAAAACCGTCAGCATTTGAGTGTAGCTGAAATTGCCATCATGGTTAAGAATCTGTATAATTACCTATTCAAAATACATTATTTTAATTAATGCAAGATCACAGAAAGATGACTGTGCCCCAGCTGAGTAACGCAGATCATCTGGTTGCGGTTGGTATTCTATTTCTGGAGAATGAGATGTTCTGCTTTAGCAATCAACAGACTAGTCCAGAGAAACCAGAAAACTTTGAGTGTCTGTGTGAAAATGGTCATGAGCCTTCAGGGGTGGAGCTGGCAGCTGAGAGAACATCACTGTCTCCTGTGGTCTCTAGAGAACATCTGAGTGAGGATTGTGTTCACACGTTAAAGAACATGTTTACGGAGACTACGTAAACTTATTGTTATGTAGAAACTTGAATCAAATTCTTATCCTCAATTAGAATCTCTATCCTTTGAAATGAGTGTAAATTGGCTTGGTGAAGATTTTTTTTCTCTCTGATGAATGGTCTTGGCCATTTTTTAGGTGATGGGCATACATACTGTATTGACTTACAGCACTATGTTTTTAAAAGTAGTTAAATTACTGAAGCAAAATGAATCTAACTTTACCATAAAATTGCTACAGGAAGGGGAGAGAAGTAAAATCCTGAACTGTAAACATGAATATTTAGGCAGAGTTCCATTGCTTGTCTAAGCAACACCCCTGTAGTCATAATTATAAAACTCTTTATTTGTGCATTTTGTTTACAGCATGTACATTTTTGTATTTGATCAGGAAAAACAAGGACTCTTTAATGTTTGTAGGCAAGAAACTCAGCTGACTTTACATTAAGGGGATCTGAAAATGGAACTTGCAGTCTACACTGTTGAGATTAGTATGGTCGAGGCAATATTCTTTCAGTATGTGCTCACACTTTGCTGCAAAGCTTCCTTGAATCAATATGACTTCCATTGTCGTGTTCCTTGGAATTGGATACAATTGATGCACTTTCAGTCTAATCAAAAGTGGAAAATGAAATCTGTCTGCCCCATTGGATTGTATCCCCTCTGATTTTGTTTAAAAGGTCTATTTTGATATTTAAGCTTTTCTCTTAGCTAATGGGACTCTGTTAAATAATGGAATGTAGCATCCTTCTCTTTAACCCCTGTTGCAAGGAAACAGTGAGCATGATGACACAGCCTTTAATGAGATCACAGGGGATTTGCTCTTTTGACATCTGATTCACAGTCTCTCACTAGGAGGCCAGTAAAGTTGCCTTATTTAATTTACAGCTAAAACCTGGCAGGATAAAAACAAAACTAGTAGCCACAAGAGATTACAGTGAATTTTAGGAGGAATGCAGAAATATGTACATTAAGAAACTCAAAACAGCTGCTGTGCCTCAGTGGGCAGCAGTAAATTCTGGAAGCTGTTTTTGTTTATTCATTTTAATTTGGTTTTGGTGATTTCTCTTAAGGGAACATATTGCTTTGTTTTCTTGCTTACAGGGAAAGGTATAAATTTTTCCGTCTGTTATCAAAACAATGAATAGTCATCAATTTCCACCCAGGCTGTATGTTAAGCAATGTGGAACTGGACATTCATTAATTACAGTAGAGCCTTTTAATCAAGTTACTTTGTTTAATTTCATGGAGGTTGGTGGAGGCACCAGAGTCTATCTGCTTTGCCTAAAGGAGTTTGAATAAAGAATATTTCTACAAGGCTGACCTATGTTCCAGTCACACTGAAATCAATGCAGGTTTCTTCACACTTAAAACTCATATCAGACCCTGTCCACATTGCCTATAAAAGTAGTTTCAAGTTTTATACTTATCTACTGTTTACAACTTTCTCATAAAATTAGCTGCATATCGTTTCAGATCATTCAAAGTACCCGTTTCTTTTCAACTGAAAAACAAAACTCAATAAAATATCTATTAATAACATCGGTAACGGCAATAACAAGTAACAAAAAACAGACATCCAGAGGTGATCTCACTCAATAAATGTTTTGTACGGTAATAGAGTTAATGGAAAATAAGCCCTCAGATAAGCTAATGAATAGGTTTCATATAAGACAGCCTTTCTTCAGCATCTGGCAATTTTTTTTATTAAATACCATGGCAACAAAGCTGTCTCAGCTCTATATTTTAGTTTCTGTGGTCTGGCTACCATCTTGAAATTGACCTGAAATATAAAGGTCAGGAGACCCAATTTAATAGACTTGAAGGAGGTTTGGATTTGTTCACCTCTGCTCAAATAGGTTCATAATATCCCTTCCCTGACAAGACATCACCTGCTCCCCCTTTCACTGATAAGAGGGAGGATTTGTCTGGGAAGAATAGTGGGTCTTCTTAAAACAGTAAATCGGTCATGTTTGAGCTGCCTAAGCAGTTTTGAACCAGGTATTAAATAAAGGTTTATCAGTGTTGTACCAAGTGCAATCTATAGGCCGTTTCCTCTGGACTTGACTGAGTCTTCAATTCCTGCCAGGCCCCCATAAATAAATCAACTACAGCTGCTCGCCTTCCCATTTTAGAGCCTTAATTTACTTCTTGACCCCTGTACGTCTTCGCAGGTAATTTTCAAACCGTGAGAAAAGAAGGCCGGGGGTAGGCTGGGAGTGAGTCAAAGAGCACTGGAAGGTGAAAAAAAGCTAAATGAAACATTCCCTTACTTCTTCGTTGCTCACAAGAAAGTCAGACGGCAGCAAGGAAATCTCTCGGGGATTGTACCCTTTTCAAAGGCCACAGGTATGGCTGATTACACTCCTGCCCGTCCCTGGTTCAGGAGTGCTAGCTAAAGACTGAAGACCCTGATGTTTCCTACATTTCTAGTTCTGCAGCACTCCAAACAGGAGTCTTCTGAAGATTGCGCATTAGGTAGGGTGGCTGAGGCAGGGGTTCTGGTGGCGAGACAGGGGATTAAATCTACAAACAGCAATGAGTACCGTGTGTAATATTTCAGATTTTTGTTATGGTTTATTTTTTATAAGCCTTGGTCTTCAAAGCAAACTTTTGGTTTCTACACAGTCCTGTCTTTGAGAAATCCATCGGGGGAACTGAGGCCATGATTAAAGCTGATTGGTTAGGCTGAATGGTAAGGATTTGAGGAGAAGGTCTGATGATTATTGGATGAAATAACAGTCTGGCCTGACTTTCATCCCAGAAGATGTAGTTGAGTAGAAATAATTTTGGTTCATTTTCACGTTTTTTAACATCAGTGAACCCATCTCTACCTTTACGTCCCTTGGCAACATTATAACTTTAATGATTTTTTTTCAGCAACACTCTCAGATTGGACATATTTGAAGTACAAAACATCACCAGGGGATTCACAGAGTTATAATCATGTATTGGCTTGGTGATGTGTGCTGAGCCCCTCCCCTTGGGCTCCTGTTAATAATGGTGCCTTTATAGAAACTACAAAATCGACAACTGCCATTTTAGGAAATAATGATAGAAAGATAATGATAGTTTTTTTTCTTCATTTTACAACTGCTTATTAATGCTGTTGTCTTTAAAAGGAAGACAGTTGGGCAGCCAAGTCCCAAATTTATAGTTGTTTTAGAATGGAACCAGAAAACAGATATATCTGAGTGCCAGGTAAAAAGGATCTAATCAGAACCCAGTGGGTGCTTTGATGCTATTCATAGTTTCATCAGACCTGATGTATTCAGATGTGGAGTTTTTGTGTTATATGGTATGCTGGGACTTCACCATCCACTGATTTTAAAATAGCTGTGTCATAGGCAGCTTTTTGTTTTAAAGGGCTAGAACATAAATGTTTCTTTTATTAATAGTAGGTGCTTTGTGACTTAATGAACATGGTATTGCTGTTGCTGATCACCATTCATTGAGGTTCACATTCCCATTAAGCCAATTAAAACCTTTTAGTAGAAAATAATAGAATCCCGGTGATCTCGGAGACCTTAATAATCTAGAGGTGACTATTCAAGCAAACTGAATGGGCAGCCTTTATAAAGAATCTTAGCTTGCTGTTATTACATCCCCTGTTCCATGTTCTGAAATTCTGGAGAATGCAAATGTCATTCTTTTGTAGGTCTGGTACCTTTAGGCAGACTATTTCAAAGCATGCAATCTGTGGTAAAAGGTACAGCAGTATGTAGGCATTTTAGTATAAAATCTAGACAGAACTGCTTCCCTTCAGGGAACTTAGGTTCCAACAATTGTGAATGCAAGCTGAAAAATCCATGCAGGTATGTCTATCTTAACGTACTGTACCTGTACATGGCAACATGAATTTGACAGATAATCATGACATGTTTTCAGTACAAATAGTAAATTAAAAAACTATATATTTTGCTTCATATGCTTATTGAAATTGTGCTTCTTCAAAAAAAGGTTATTTTGTATTTTTTGTCGATTTCCTTTGGATACACTTTAAGCAATAATCAACTTAAGCAACCATTATGGCAAATAGCTATATGACATACTGTATATTTGAGATGTTTTGCTAAGCCCTGGAGTTCTTTCCTGTTCTTTGGGTGTTCTAACTTTCATTTTTGTCTTCAGCATGTACAGTAAAATGAATGTTCAATTGGATTTAAATCTGGAGATTGAGTGGGGTAGTCTAAGAGGTTTCAGTTTTTCTCTTGATGATCTACTTTGGTTGCATAAGCCATATGTTTTGGGTGATTGTCATGTAAGTGAAGCGCCACCCAACATGTACAGTATAATAAAATGTTTCCATATGTAAGCAGATGATTTTAGCTGCAAATGAAATATTTCTGTCCACTTCAAAATGTTGTTATTATTAGTTACATATTCAATGAAGACAAGTGGGCTACCATGATATAACCTCTACTATGCTTTAACTCTGAGTTGTGTTCTTTGAAGCATCTGCAGTTCCTGATTACAGGTTTACATTTGTAGTGTAGCTTTTCTAATTGTGCTGTCTCAATTTTTTACAAGTTGTAAATGTTGATACCTCCAGCCCTGACAGTTGTTTTAGTGATTTCTTTGATAGCTCTGATAATTTTTCTTTCATTAAACACAGATGTTTTTCTTGGCTGAACCAATCTTAGCTGATTGGTAATTATGACTGTGGTTTCTGGCTTCTTAATTATATTCCAAATTGTTGAGTTTGCCAGACCCAGTTTCTGTGCTGTGGTTCTGTTTGAGTTCTTATTTCAGCTTCCCATGGGCATGATTTCTTGAACAGAAAGTTCTTTGGTTTTCATTTTGCCAACAGACTCCAAACACTAAAGTCAAAGAAAGACATGGTGTACACCAAAGCAAGCATTTCACTTCCAAATGCCTGGATCCCCAACTGATAAACATGAGACACCTGTCAGTTAATTGTCTCAATACTTTTTTTCTCCTTCAAAATAAAGAGGTTTAACTGAACCAAGAAGGTAAACCAGTAGTGACTTCTTTAAAAATAAAATACTTAGGCGTTGTACTAATCTGTTCTATTTTTGCATGAGAAATGATTATTAGTATTTATTAGCTCCTAAGGAAAACACCAGATTAAAGGTTACTGTCCCAAGACTTTTTGACAGCACTGTAAAATTCCTATGCGAAAGTGTGCTTGGAATATATGAATATGGTGCTTGTGTGTAGGGTAAAGTTGGAATGTCAGAAAATGTGTTTGGACATCAAGTACTGCCAAAGGCAGATATTTTATGTTCCATAAATATTTATGTTTTATATGGGCCATTGATTTTCTACTATATAGAACACGAATCAAAATGCAGTCTAGAGATGTTGTGTCAGGAACTCATAAAAGCAAATATTTTAAAAATATGAACAGCTACAAGAATTGTAGTGTGAAGAGGATGATTTTGTTTGAAGTAGACCATGGGGAAGGGGATTTATGTTTTGTGTTTATTAATGAGCTTATTGTCTGCATAATATCATAAATACAGAGCTCATATCCAGGAATTAATTCAATTTTGAAAACCTCGTAAGTGTTTATTATTGCACAACATAGTAAATACTTTAGAATATTTTATCACATTCATATCAATTTACTATATTGATATTACTGTTGAATCTACAACAGAGTATTTAAAAGCAAGGTTGCTGAAGACAGTGACAAGTATCAGTTTTTATATTTGGTCACTGCTGGAAAAAAGAAAAATGAGTTTTAAACAACAGTGTATTTAGGATGTGAACAAAATCCATCCACTTTGATATATGTGACACGTTGGTTCCTATTTCTACATGAATACAGTATCCTCATTCATTTTGATTGTTTTGCCTTAAGATTTGCATCTATTTCAATCTTTTTTTTTTCTGAACTTTCATTTAACACCATCAGCAAAGTCTAAGTGGTTTCTAACCTCAGTCCAGAGGGATCAACCAAGCTCTTAAATTACCAGTGCAGTACAAATTAATGCCTTTTAATGATCTGCCTTCTTATTTACAGTAATTGTTTTTGTACTTTTTGTCTTGGTCCAAAAAACCCTATTTCAACTTTTAATGTTTCCAATAATTTCAGTATACTGACCTTTATGCATTCTCTCCTCATCTTCAGAGTTTTCACCCTTAAATCTGAGCAAAAAGTTCTTATGTGTTCAATTTACAGTATGATGCTCTGGTAGGATTGGTAATGTATCAGACACTCCCACAATGAATGTTGGATTTGAAACTCACCTGAAATTCATTGCATCTCATTTCTAAAATTTAGGTGCTAAAACACCTGAATCAGGGAAGTTCAGAAAATCAGAACCAGTACTGGGTTGATACCAATTACAAATTCCAATTAACTTTTAAGGAGATGAAAACCATCCATTCATCCAATTTCAAGCCACTCCCTATGGTTCAGGGTCGAGGGGGAGCTGGAGCCTATCCCTGCAAGCAACATGCACAAGGCAGGGTACCCCCTGGATGGGATGCCAGTCCAGCAAAGGACACAGACACAACGACGTACACCAGTTTTTCCAATTTACCAGTTGTCCCAGAAACCAATTAACCTAGACTGCAGACTGCAGGAGGAAACCCACCTGGATACAGAGAAAACATACAAACTACACACAAATAGCACCCCAGGTCTGGAATTGAACCCAGAGCCCCAGGGTTGTCAGGTAGCAAAGCTAACCACTGTGCCGCCATGCCACCTACATAATACAGATACAGTATACTGTATAACATATCCT
Organism: Atractosteus spatula; assembly: GCF_055471065.1. Classification (NCBI taxonomy): domain Eukaryota; kingdom Metazoa; phylum Chordata; class Actinopteri; order Semionotiformes; family Lepisosteidae; genus Atractosteus; species Atractosteus spatula. Next base: position 7,663,715 of record NC_142707.1, read on the forward strand.
GTACAGTACATGAGGATGAAGAATCATTTGTGCGATTCTGATATTCTTTAATAAAATATCCCTTAATTGGCTTCAAGACTACTGGAGCATAGTGCAAATATGGTTGGTTTTCCAACCAAATAAAAGTCTCAATACCTGCATTTTTGAAACAGCCTAGTGAATCACAGTCTAATTCTGAGCAATTAAGGCAGGTTGTTTAACGGCAACTCTACCAGTAGGAAAGTGAAGCGCTGCGTCTAATAGCATTCACAGTACTGTGTGTCAGCCACTCAGGTCATCGGTCCTCTGGTTTAATATATTTGGGATATGGGAATAGTATTGACAAAGGAGTGTAGTGCAGCGAAAATGAAGGGATTACTTGACAGTTCTCTTTTCCACCACTGTACAGGATCATTTATAAAGTCGGCTGATACCGTATTCAAGGCCCATGTTCTTTTTTTTTTTTGATTCATTGAAGGAAATGCTTAGTCGATCTTCAGCTTTCCTGGGAGACTCAGCTGCATGTCTCTTTGTGTCTTTTTAACTCGCATTTACAAGTCCATTAAAATTCATAGGAAAGAATAAACTTGCAGATTCCGTTGACACAAGTGCAGGGGTAAACAGACACCGCTGGTCGCTTCCATGCCTCCATTCTGACTCAGGTTTAAATGCGCATCAGAATCCCTGACAAAGAAGGTGTCTCAGCTGGCACCTGATTAAGATTAAAACGAAGGCGCTGGCATGTGTCTGGAGTGCGAACTGATTGCTGTCTTTGGGCTCTGAGAAACCTGTATGCCATCTAACAGAAGGCTCTGAGAAGTTAAGCTGTCCCCTCAATCACGGGAGCTACTGTATCTTTGAACTAATGGCTCCGATAAAAGGTAATGACATTTCTAATGGAGACTTCAGAAACATACAAATGGGAAACATGTTTCATATCTGAAAGGGTTATCAGGCAGGTGCTTCCTGGTTTTCAGCAAGAATAAATCACCTCTTATGCTAAATGCTGCTTCCTATCCTTAGCCTTAATTTTTAGTATGCTACCCTGTACCCAAGCAGAGTATGGGTAATGTGTGGTGTCTTCAAAAACACAGTCAGTCCATGTTTTTTTATTACTGAGAGAATATATATGTACATATTTTTATGTAATTGCATATTTATAATTAAATTAATAATGTACCTATTGCATTTCTGTAGTTGCTGAAATTGCCATGTGAGATGGAGTCATTAGTATATTTTCTGAACATGAAAATAGTGCACTAATTCATTATTTCATCCATGACTAAGGTGCATAAGCTTTGTGCTCAAGCCGAATATTAAATATAAAAACACTAGCAAACAAACAGGATTTGTACTTTATTCAGGCATGTCAAATAATAATGGTTGTAACAGGAACATTGCTCTTATGTAGTTTAACAATAGTTTTAGTAAAAAATGGCAAAAATTAACTGGAAAGCGATGAAACTTTAGTAACACTGATGCACAAACAAGCAATTCTGAATGCTTTTAAGAAGCTTCTGCGTTACATTTATAAAATATAAATTCAGCACTTGTAGTCACAAAGGTGTAACATATGCAGTTCACAATAACACAAACGCATGGTAATAAAAACAGCTCTAATGATAAGAGGTTTTTTTAATCCAGCAATGCAAAATCATTTACCACTTATTAATTCTGATTCCACTTCAGTTTTGATGTTCCAGCAGTCGGATTCTGTGGACTATTATGACTGGTTATTGTCGCTGCATTCTGTGCAGTTATTTAGCATATTTATCACTGGAATACTTTTCTGTGTTCCCCACTTGCACATCTCACAAGAGAACAGGGAATGGGTTTGTTGAAATGCAGATAGGATGCGTGGCCCTTTTCTTTTGTAACCTTCCTTACGAAATGAAACAAAAGCTATAGTAAGTACAAACAAACTATTGTAGGGAAGACTTGACTTTGATCCTGATTTTAGCATCTGCACCTCCGGTTATATGACAAAGGCATTCATTCACAGTGCACCTCAGGCACTTTTTGGGCTCCACAATGCACTTGTGAGCAGTCCATCAATAACTGACAAAGTTAGTCTCTGTCAATCGGTGTTGTACTGTAGTACTGGTGTAAAGGAAAGCTTGACAGTAAACCCATACTGTAACTGATAAGATGCTTGATCTATGGTATATAATTACTCTCAATTCATCTCTCAAAGTGCTGGTTTAAAACTCTCTTTGAGTTAAAATTAAAAATAAAAAAAATAAAATAATAAAATAAAATACATTTTTAGTTGTCTTATTTTACTGATGCTTCTGCTCAAGTGGCATAAATGTATCCCATCTTTTTAAAAAAACTGATGTACATGCTATATCACAGTCTCTTTCTAGTAGGGGAATCTTAAGTAGCATTTTCACGCAGCTCTGTAATGATTAAAATGACTCATGCATTGTAGATTTGGGAACACTACAGAACAGTGTTTGTCTTGTTTAGGGTGACAAACGTCTTGACATGTTCACAGGGCTTCCTTATATGTTCAAGAGATTCTCATTAGCCAGCTCTTTGGGAGCACAATTTTCTGTTCTCCATTTTGTTGTGTTTAATACAAGCTGTGCAATTAGCAGTTCATGGTGTCCAATTTTAAATAATTGCTTTCAAAGTGGTTATTCCTATGGATTAATCTGTTTATGTGCTATGTCCTACTGTTCCAAATATCCTTTAGCTTACCATTAACATTTCCCTTTGGTACATTTAAGACACTAAGTATGTAATAAGCCATTAAATAATGTCTTATTTTCTGTAGTCAAGGAGGACAGCAGGATGCACATCTTTTGCTGCACAACACAATTCTCAAATGTTTCCTTAGTGGCAGTCATGTTTTTTATCATCTTGTTTTTTGTTTTCCCAGAAAGTTTAGTACTGTTTTTTTTCTCTGAACTTCAAAAGTAGGGGGTTGCTATGCAAATTTCTACATGAATCACGTAGATCTCCCAGATCATGGTTGCAAGCATGACTATGGGAAGGGCCACTCAGGAAGAGAACTATTGGGGGCTTTCAGTAATTGTAGTTCACCATTCACTGATTTGCTCATTCTGTTTATTGAATACATGTATGACTAATGAGTGCTGCCTTGGAAAATCAAAGGTGGTTGAATATAGGATTCCCTTCACCATCAGTTGGGATTCTGGAAAACAATATAATTAGGTTCCAGTAGTATTACCTACTTTTCTATAGAGAGTGGCAAATTACATGTACTACAGTTCATCCAGTCCATGTGGACCATCTTTATTGCTATAGTTTCCTTTTTAAACATATGTTTAGCTTGTGGTTGTTTATTAAGCTGGTTCTTGTGTTAGTAAAACCCGGATCAAGGATGAGATTGGTAACTGAATTTTACAGAAATTGAAACTGTCACTGACCAGCTCAAGATTCGTGCTTTGCACTGACATTGTGGCTCCTCTCAACAGAAGAGTTGCTCATGAAATTCATCCTGTGTTGCAACTCCACATCCAAGTAACGGATCACTGTTGCATTTTTGATTGCGTTTGCTGTGGGCCTTATCACTGTGGTGTATTTTATCAGAGCTCCCAGTGGAATGTGAAGCTCTTCCCTTTGCAAAAAGTAAAATGAACTCAAATTGATGCTTTTGTCTCAGACATCTTATGCCACTTTGGTATGAAAGACGAAATAGAACATCTTGGCAGTCTGGTGAAGTGTGGAGCTCCAAGTTACACCCTTCACTACACAATTATGAAAGACTGTCTTCATTAAAGGCTGCTAAGTTTCTAAAATATTTCAGCAGCTGCATGTTCTCAGCATTTGCACAGAACATATCTGTATTCCAGTGGAGCTTCTGCTAAAACAGCCAAAAATGAAATCGCATGAAATATGATCAAAATTGTAGAAGAAAACTCGCCACAGGGCATTAACCAGCTGAGATGATGATTTTGGAGCTCGAGGAGTGTTTGTTCAACTTCTGCATCTAGAACAGTTAAATGTGCCTCTGTCTTTCAAGTTAAAATGAATAATCATTCTCAAAGCGTCCCTATCATTCTCTGTAATCTGCCTAGCAGGGTTTCTAAATGTGTGTTGGCTCTGATAAATACTAACTTCTTATGCAGGGCACAAAAATGCCAACTAAGAGTATTTTAAATCTCAGGTTCTTTGCTATTTTGAGTGTATTCTCAAAATGGTGACAGGAAGGTCACTGGTTTTAATTTAAAAGTGTGTTAATATCATGTTTAAGTACAATGCTTATATTTCCAATATTTCAGTTTGATTATTTTTACTTTGAACGTTTCGTTTACATCACACAGTTATAATACCATGAAGTACTTGAAGACTCCTAGTCTCCCTTATCACCATTTCACAGTCATCTCACGCACTGTTGCTGTTGGAAATATATCCTGTTGACAAGTAGCCAGATTTTTAGGGGGCTTTATTTGAGCAACATGTAAAGGGTGTTTTGTTTTTGCTGAACTAAAACTAGATGGTTTATCACTATAATTTTTGCCATGCAACAGCTTGCCATTCATACACCTTTGTTTATCATTTTTTCACTTTCTGTAAAGTAGGTTAGAAAAAGCCATGTTCTTTGATTGTAAGATGTAGTACTTGAATCATAGTAGTTAAAATAGTAATAGTAATAGTAAGGAAATCGAAATAGATAAGACTTTCATTGCATAATGGTTTGTCCAATGTAACATTTAAATCCTGTCTTTTATAAATTACACTTGACAAACCAGGAACCAATGTGTTTAACATTGTTTTATCTTTATGCATCTAGGTATATAAAGTTACCCTGTTGTTAATCACAGTTTGCAGGAGTTTTGTCTCCCAGACTGAAAACTGAACTAAAGAGGAGGTTATGTGTTAATGAAATTAACAGGATGCTACTTCTTTTGTCAATAAATTCCTGCTTGGGTGTTTTGACTGTGGCATTCAATATGAGATCAGCTTTTATGCCATTTTAGGGTCTCACATTATGACTGTACCTTTTTTGATGTTCCAGATTATATTTAACAATGTGGAGAAGTTCTTTCAACCCCAGCAGAACAAATATCTCTATAAATGCTCAAGCCACCATTTAGAGTTTGCAGTGTTCACGCATTCATTAAAGCCTAACAGGTGTTAGTTTACAAAAGTGGATGTCTGTCATTGGTTGGAATGTAGAAGTTGTTGTGCATTGAAGGTATGAGTGTAAGATTACGGTGCATTAATTTTTTTAGTTTATTTGCTATAAATGAATTTTTTTTCAAATGCTACTTGTATCTCTGAGACTCGCACAGAACAGTAGAGAAATAGTTAAATCCTATGACTGACATTTTCATCTAGCTACTTGTACAAACTAATGGATAAAAATAATTTTAAAAAACTATCAACAATATAACTGGCAATACTTTCCCTTCTTGCTTAAATAGCTCTGTCCGAATTCTTGAAATTATCAATTTTATGCTACTTTTCCTCAATAAAATACTGTATATTTGATATATTGAAAGCACTTAAAAAACATGACGTCTGTTGCAGTCTCCCAAACCCATTCATCGACTCTTTGACAACGATGTAATTAGAGAAAAATGAGCTCCCCCGATGTTATCTGAAAACATTTTCAATTTTTATTAATTTTTTTGGCGGATACTTTCTTAGAGGAAATGTGTTTTTAGAGGAAGTGCTGAATGATTGCCAAGACAAAATGAAATTTCTTATTTTCCCTTTCAGCGTAGATTGTATCCCCTGACAATAGGTTTGAAATTACCTCCAGCTTTCTCTGGGGAAAGATAAGACACATTTTATTAAAAGGGTTTTGAAGCGTTCAAAATGTTAATTATATCTTTCTCTTGTTTTTTAATGGCAAAGCGTCACACTGTTTATTCAAGCTTCATTTTTATTTAATGCAAGTGGAACAAAATGTTAAAATGAGAGCAAGCTTTTTTTCCCCCTGCACAAATTATAATTTGTTCATGGCCATTGAATTTTTTCTCCATTCTTAACTGTAAATGCACACTTAATGAGTATGAAGACATAGGTTCTGAGCCTGTGCCAGTAAAAGGCATGTGGATACTTTAATTCTAGCAGCTACTATGTGCAGCTGTATACTGTATTTGGTTAGCAAGCCCTTACATACTGTACAGTAGTGCTGCATGTATGGAGCTGAATCTATTTCTGAATGTATTATAATTCTTATCGCCATCATCAGTTATATGCATTTAAATTCCATGGCTCAAGGAAGACTAGTGTTAAAAGGAGATATTTTCTGAATTCAGTGTGAAATAGATCTATCCATTATAAAAAAACCTCATATGCTGGGGATGGCTGGGACAACTTGGAGCCTATCACCAAGACGGAGGGTACCAGATGATGACATCTGAATGGGATTCCAGTCTATTGCAAGATCACTCAGTAAGGGAAAATGTGGAATAGTCAATCACACCCAGTCAGTATATCTTTGGGGGGAGGGGAAGGAGGAGACTGCAGCAACAAGCTAAAACTCACGCACCCTTCACATGGAAAACAAGCTAAAACTCCCACACCCTTCACATGGAAAACAAGCTCAAACTCCCGCACCCTTCACATAGAAAGCACCCCAGTCCCTAGTCTATCCCTGGACCCAAGAGCTGTAAAGCAGCAGTGCTGACCATGACACCACCACTCTGCACAATTGATTTCAGTGGAAATTAAGTTACTGTATAACAGGACGATGTAATAATCCATAAGTACGTATAGCTGTGATTTATTTTTTTGGGGGAGTGAAGGTTGGATCTCTTTAATCATACTAGGTTCCCATTACTAATTCAATTTTTCTAAATAGTTAAATAGTATCAAGGCAGCTAAGCACAGATGTCTCTGGCAGTTTCTTTACATTGTTGATATCTTTAAATAGTTTTTTTCTTTTTTGTGATGGAGCTCACAGAGAAGAGTAGCAAAAGACAAGAAATGAAAGCTCAGCTCGAATCCAGCCCATTCTTTATGCACATATTGAGTCACTTTGCCTTGGCCAGGAGGATTAGGCTGACAATTCCTTATACACTCCCTTCAAAATCAGCTCAAGTCTGTCGGAAAAGCCTTTCACTTATGTTCTGCATATATTTCCAGATTTGTGGGATTTTCAAGAAACAAGGTCTCGAGGTTCATTTTTCCAGGGAAAAAAGAAATCCCCTGAGAACTGAATGGAATAACAGACTTTTCTCTTTAAATGACTGAGGGTTTAGGCTGACTGGATGTAATGCTAATATAACATGTGAAGTGAGTGATATTGCTTCAGTCTGTTGGATGGTTTTCAAACTGAGGAGATACATCGGCAGCTTGTTCTGAAACTGATGTAAGCTGATATGGACATAGATTAATATTAAATCTTACCCTACTTAACAACCATGCCAAGCACAGAAAATAAACCCCAAAATGAAGCTAACTACAATGATATAGTGATGTAATCATGATATACTGTAATAATTCACACTAATAATCACCAGAATTACACCAGAAGAAATAGTCCCATACACTATCCCAGCCAATCATGCAGCCAAAAGAAGAGGATGGGGCTGGAAGTGAGATTTTATATTTTGTTTTGTTTTTTACTTTCTGTGACGGTCTAGTAGTTAAATCACCCATTTCCCCTTTTGGAAGCTGGGATTTAAATTCCAAACCATTATCCCAACAATTTATAAATAGGATCTGTTGCCTCCTTGTTTGAAATGTACAATCAGTGCCTGATTTCCCATTAGGCACTGTAGGCACAGTAGGCACAGTGCCTAGGGCCTATGAACTTTTTAGGGCCTACAAAGAAGGGAGACACTAGTGACTACCAAAAAACGAGCTGAAACAACATGCTTGCAATCGTCTCTAGGTGCTCCGAATCAGTAATCCTATGCTATCTAGGTGCTGTTCTAGAAACTAGAAGGGATGGTCGCTCGACTCAATCACGTGGTTTAGCATTAGAATAGTTCAAAGTGCATCATGTCAATCGATGTAATTCAATCGGTATTTACCCTCTCTTTTTGCATATTTTGGAGTGAAAGTGCCTAGGGCATATGAACAACAAAATCCAGTCCTGCATACCATACTGAAGCAGATGTAATGGCTACTGCCAGGTTCTTGAACATCGAATGACATGAGAAGCAGGCTTAAACAACAGGTGCTCATGTGAGAGTGATAAGGTGGTACAGCTGACTGACCACCATTATCATAATGAAAAGGTGCGATCTCAGCTAGTGATGATTTCAAGGTTGTATGGATGGTATAGTAGACAAAGCATTCAATCTTTGTATGTTGTTGTCCCTAGTGAAATATTTAGGCTTATGGAAAGTAATGTAACGCAACGGGGGTTCAGGCGGGCGCCCTTGCCGCATCAGGTCGGCCCCATCCCGACTGAGGCTCGAACCCGGGACTTCCGCGTCTCTCTGCAGCGACCTAGCCCCGTGAGCTAAAGAGAGATCTCTCCACAGCCCAGTAGCTGTAGTCCTGCTATCACAGGGAAGGGCGGTGACGTCACCTGCTCTGGTACGCTGGCTCTTACACAGTACCTGTCGGCCGTAAGCGTTACAGTAATATCAAAGATACTGTAATAACAAACTCGGTGCTTTCTTGAAATACATGTATATGTATAAATCTCTTTCGTTATCATTGTTTCTGTCCCATTATTTTCATATTTGGCTTTCCATCATGACATACTTTCTGATTCAATATTTCAGCCTGTTACCCTGCTGATTCCTAGAAACATTCCCGCATTCTCATGAATAGATATCTTTATTTTGCTCAAGGCTTGATTCCCTTTTTTAAAAAAACCAATGAATGAGCAATGTTCTAAAAGTTACAGGGGAAGGAAGGGCATTGCAGCTGTGCCAGTATAATGTCGTACTAAACTGTGCTCATCAGCTGTCAGAAATGAAACACTTGTTTTGAGGTGTGCAGCGTGTGGAGAATTCTTCTGCATTCTTGACTAACCTTGCATGTCTCCTGCATAATGCGGGTTTCCAAGGTAAAGTGTAGAACATGCCATATTACAATTCACTTTCCTATGGATGTAGGATCTATTGATTTGCTGTATTTTGTCCTTTCTGTTTAGTCAGGTGATAAAGAAATGATGGGTAATAAATGGAAGAACATTACAGGGCTGTGTTAAACTTAACTGGCATAATGAGAACATGAGTGACTTTTATTGGCTGTCCCTTCATCCCTTCATTAAAAGTCATATTTACGGCCATTTATCATGCACTAAGCACTCGAGCGTTACAGAGTTTAATGAGCATGGCTTGTCACCTTGTTCCAATTATCTGTTACCTTTGACTGCTGTAAGTGCAGAGACATTAAGAAGGCTCGTGCTTTTAATTAACTGCATTCGTTAAGTGGAGAACGAATGTATGCTCTAACTCTGATAAGCTGCCAGGTTAGCATAAGAAATTTGCAAAAGCTAGCAGAATCAGTAGTACTGTATCTCTGTAATTTTTAATACTGTACTACAGATTCTGTTTGTTTTGTGAAAATGATTGGGTGGGACAGGAGCAGCATTTTACCAACAGCAGAGCTTGTTCTGTGATTTCCCTCTAAACAGTAGGAAATACCATCAAAAACTACCCTGTCACTGGTACTCTGGTCACTAATCAACAGAATGGGTTCTCCTGCCGAATAGGTAACTTGGTATGAATAGATTAGTTCTACGTGCATCAGCTCTTTTTTCTCAGTTAAATTGATAAATTCCAATAAAGCAATACAAAAAAAAGAAAATGTATTACAGTATATGTCCACTAAATGACATTGTCTATTGTCTTACTCATTAAAACAGAAGTGAAGGTATATGGTTAGATACAAACTGAAGTGAAATTCTTTTTATCAGGTACCTTATTTCTTAAAATAAATTTTCCTTTGCATCGGCAGGCCTCTAAAGGACAACATTATTAAAAGTGTCATTAAAACACTTGTTTCTGCTTGTGTAACAGGCATCTTTCCCTGATGACTGAAATATGAGAATGCATTCTGTTCGTATTTCATATTTGAAACTTCGACCTACTACCCAAAAATATGTCTGCTTATCCTTCTTTTCATTTAATACTGACGTCATTCAGAATCTCCAATTGCTTGTTTGCAACTCAGCTCACATCGATGACTCCTTTACTGCATGTGGATGATTAGGAAGGGCAGACTTGCTCCTCTGCCCTGACCATCTATGGAGCCATTGATCGTTCAACATATTAAACACTCCACTGAGCCTGGCAGCAAGGTTTAGGCCAGTGCATCCCTCACTGACGCCACTGTAATCCAAGAACCTAGAGAGTTGCAGGAGTCACTATTTCATAAAGGACTGGGAGCCGACTATCAGATCCCAGTCCTTCTCTCTACTGCACTCCATTGATCACTGTTGGCTATGCCGGTTATGTGGAATGCTGGTTGCAGTTAACTACACATGCTCAAATCCACGATGGCATTCCTACAGAGCATCTTTACTGGCTGAGCCACTGGACAGCCACGTGGCCACTTCAATTTTTAGGACTTGCCTGACAGTCAATGGGCAATGAAGCAGAACAGATGGCACTAATTAAAAAAGGCACATCACAGAAGATAATGGGCTAACACAAAACCTCAGCGAGAAGATTTGAAAAAGAACGCTGCATAATTCCAGTCATTGTTGTTTTTAGATGTTAGGCTCATGGCCTCGGTAGTCAGTTGTTAGTTGGCTCTACGGTACTAATCTGTATTACATACAGTATTGCAATAACAGGAAAGAAGAAAAATGACAAACTGTTCTTGATGTGCCTTGACGCAGCCTTGCTTAATAAATGAGCAACCAGCTGATTGCGGATAAAAAGAACGGTGGAGACAGCTAAAAATACACACTCGTTAAGTTTAATTTAGATGAAAAAATAAAATATGCACTTTTACTCACAAACAAAAAGACATGCTGCTTGTACTCTATATCAACATAGGGCAGAGTATTTGAATGTGGGTTTGAATGTATTCAGTCTTTTGCATTGCAAGAGGTGAAGCTCATGCATAATTAGCATGCTGTTCCTGTTGTTAACTAATATGAAGACTGATCCCCGTGCTCACATAAAGCCTCAGCACCACTTTGATCCTGTTAAACTTTCAAATTGAGTCTGGCTGCCAAACTGACTCTTATTTCCTCTGTGTGGCCATGTATAAATGTTAATTTCATGTCAAAGAGATAATTACAGAATTCAGAAAAGTTCAACATTCTAATAAAGCTTGTTCTGCTGACATTTGAAACTATAGTTGCGCTTGCAGGAAAAAAAAATCAATGTTTTATTCATGCTCAGATCTCAAACTGTAGGAAACAGTTTTTGCTTTGAGTTACAACAGGATGTAGTATTTAATGTTGTATTAGGTTATTTTGTTCAATATATATTTTTACTGTTTATTCCCAATTGATTTAATTCACAGATGAGTAAATTAAGAAATGTAATTTACATTTTAACTCATTTCTCTTAGCACAGCAGCATTTTAACTAGAATGTGAGTTTTAGGTTGTGAGAAAAAGTTATTTGCAAATATAAACAGTACTTGCACTGTTCCTGATTAGTTCAAGCAGTAAGGTGTCCTTTCAGAATACTGGTTGGATTCCATGATCCACAAATCATGAGCTACATTAGATCTGTTCCTGGCCCCTGTGACTGGGATTTCCCAGATGGTGGCACAGATTTGTCTGAGGGCTGCTGCGCATTGGTGGGCAGATGCTGGTCAGGATTCTCCAAGGTTTTGACATAACAGCATTTGTCTGAGACCTGAAAGATCTAATAATTGCTTACACTTATATAGCGCTTTTTCTGGACACTCCACTCAAAGCTCTTTACAGGTAATGGGGACTCCCATCCACCTGGATGATGCGATGGCAGCCATAGTGCTTCAGAACGCTCACCACACACCAGCTCTCAGTGGGGAGGAGAACAGAGTAATGAAGCCAATATATAGATGGGGATTATTAGGAGGCCATGATTGGTAAGGGATAATGGGAAATTTGGCCAGGAAAATGTCTTATATTGTTATCGACACATTGTAAATTCAAATGAAAATGCAGAAAAGAGCCACACTGATCCCAAAAAAGGTAGTGTGATGTCATAATTCTTGTGGGAGCGTTTTAATTTTAAATCATGCTTACTGTATTTATCTTATGCTGTACTAATCATTTGTGAGGTTACATTTTATTCTTTTCAAAACAGTGGACTACTGTAATTTGTGTATAAAACCAGATTTATAAGTTGGAGGCCTCTGAGTTTAACTGTTCTTATTTTCCTTATATTTCTGAACTTAAGTTTGGAATACAGTACGTTTTTGACATACCTATTTATTGGTGTTTTACAATTTTAGTAATTCCACCACGCTGCTGTCTGTCCCCTTTTTTGTTGCTTCCTGGTACCACTGTTCTGGAAGTAGTATGAACATATTGCAGGAATTCTATTTGCCCATATTCAAAACATTGGTCAAAGACAAACTCATTTATGGAGCAACTGGATTAAGTTGGCATCCCTGTGAGAAGTAGATGGCAAGTGGACAGTTAATCGTCATAACCTACACATTCAGACACTACAGGAGTTCCTTACTTTCTGTCATGGCCATATAAAAGTTAATTAATCTTGTATTTCCTGTAGTTTGCATACATAACCATATATCAATTCAGGAGTAAATTTAAATGTTTTCCAGCAGTACAGAAGGTAGACAGATACTGGAGGATGAATACTAGAGCTTGCTATGGTTCACTATCGATGGATAAGCTCTGATTTATGCACAAGAGACAAGCTCATGAAGTGTATTACAAATTGCCAGAGTTTGCCACCAGTTGTAATGAGAGAAATAGGGGAATCCCTCTATGCCTTTGAGTTAATCTCTAATCTTGCCTCCTTTCAATCATGGCCACTGCTTCGACTTGATTTCCCAGCACCCACACTCCCTCCCGGATGCACATACGGTATCAGGCATGCCTGAAGAGAGAGCCATCACCTGCAGCACTGGAATTGTTGTCATGAACCCGGAGAGACGTGAAAACATCAGAGCCGTAGAAAAATTAAAGATCCGTCAAAAATCAATTTGGAGGCAGCATTTTGTAGCCAGTCCTGCTCCGGTGTGATTGTACTTAATGAATTATTTCCACATGTTTTAGCCTTTCCCATCCACCTCTCCCATAGCAGAAAATCGCTAAAAGGAATTAATTTCATCTTGTTCAGCTGGTGAAACAATTTTCTCCTTGTCACTCAAAGATCTGCTGAGAAAGAGTCCATATGAGCTGGATTTTTTTTTTCTTTTCCCTTTTCATTTTTTTTCCTGCTTAGTCGTTCTCTAAGTATCAGGAACTACCATACACTGGATGTAGCTGTTTTCTTCCCAAGTTCGGCTTATGTGTGTGTGTGTTTGTCTTATGAGTCCTTCTAAAGACTGCTCTGACAGCTTGCTGGCTCAACACTTTTATCGATTTGAGAAGCTTAACGCTATACCTCTGTGTGTCATTTAAATCCATACTGGCTTCCACACTTCACTTTTCTTTCCCCCCCCCATTTCACTTTGGCCTGATAAAACAAATCCGCCTTTGGTTCTCATGCTTCATAGGTTACCAGAAGGGACTGAAAATTTCAGCGAGTGTGCCTAACATGAATAAATCATTTAGTCATTAAATGCTGGCAAATAAAGTATGATTTGATCAGTGAGCAGAGTGGAACAACTTGTGAGTTTATGAACAGTTTACAGTGAAACCCATGTTTTTTTCCCCACTTCAGATGGACTACAGTAAGCAGCTGTAGATGAATTAACTGTTGGTTAATGCCTGAATGACCTATTAAGTGAGAAACCACAGAAAAGGGTTTGGAACACCTTTATAATGTTACATATGGGCATTATATTGGGCATTCCATTATGGGCAAACATCCAACTCCACAGTAAAGAAATTAGATGGACGGTTTTGCCCACAATGAAAAATCAGGCCCTTCAGCTTTTTGTTTTGAGAGGTGCTTCGGAGAGCCTGTGCGCCTACAAATGGGTATCAAGGCATTGCATTTGCAAAGCTAATGAATTATATTAACATGGAGTATCTAAACATTATAATAGCTTTAAAGATGACAATTGTCCCGTTACTTAAATTGCATTCCAAGAAATCCTAGACGTTGCAAGCTCAGTAATTGGCTTGTTTTGGCATCCGTTAAGCAAATGAGCTCTGAAATGTCACTGAGATCTTTTTTTTCCATTTTTTTAATTATCTGCCAAGTGCTTTGATCTCTTAAAAGGCAGATGCTCAACAAAGCTAAGTGCTCACATGAAATGTGATGTGCTTTTTGAATACCAGCAATTCGTTTAAAATAATATTGGGACTCACTGATCAATTAACCTCTGTAGCTTTTTAATTTAACCTCTTCAGTTCGACAAGTCTTTGCTCAAGAGATCTAGGGTGAGCCTCCATCGAGGAGGCTTTTATTATTTTTCTTTTGTGAGGGAGACTGATTTTAACTTTTTCAGTACGTATCCATGTACAGCGTGTGATAAAGTAAAGCCATACATATTTTTGTTTGTTTTTCATTAATTGGAGATGTGAGATGAGACAAGAACGTACCTTACTCACATGGTCTGAGACCATAGCTTACAGTAGACAAGGCACTGAGGAGAGTTAAGGTACTGTAATTGATGGAATGATTAAACTTCCGATTTTGACATGTAATGTTGAAATTCTATTTCCGCGCCTTTTCTATCATATACTGTATATACACATTAATCCGTGTGTAAACCATAGGACTCATATATCACTTCTTGGCTTTGTTACATCCACACAAGTCAATAGAATTGACTATCATGTCATCTTGTCTCCTTTGCGGCCCACAGGAGATAAACAGATGGCACCAGCTCCTCACAGCCTCGAAGATGTAAATGAAACGTATAAATAGCAGAGTGCCAGGGGCTAAAATAAAGAGAAAATAAATAGTCAATGCTTTTCCTTCCATCTGTATTAAACTCATGAGTTTGACTCAGATTGTTCTTTGTACAGATTTTATCGAGGGCATTTCCCGTGATTAATGTGCCGTTAATTTGTATTTGACGCCTCCGGGAGACAGAATTTAATGATGAATAAGCCAGCGGTTCGAAAGGCATTTGTGTGAAAGTCTTGCAAATTATTATCGATGAGGAAAAAGAAACAGGTTGTAGATTACATGTTAGTCCCTGGGGTCTCAGCCTCTTCTATTTTCTCTTCAAAGACAATAATGACACGTTTCATGTATGAGACATTAACTGCTACTACTGGGAGTAATAAAACTACTTTAAACTGAATCTGAGATACACAGAAAGTTAATTAAGATGATATGAAGAAATGTGAGTACAGTTACTATGTTACTATGACAACTCTTTAAATGAATGGCTAGGTTATGTCCAATGTGAACAGAAAGGAATGGGTTTCATTTTCAAATTTTGCTTCTCTAGAAACATTTTGCCTTTTACACTAGTGATTACTGAGAGTTACATCAGCCTGTGCAGAAAAAAATCAATAAGGTTAAAACTGAACTTTGGAATGTCATTCCAAATGTCAAAAAATTACATTATGCACCTTTACTATTCTTTCTTTCCTTCTTGCACTATATGCTGGAATAGTTTTCTATTGCAACTCATGAATGGAAGCAGAAGGTAATTTAGGATTTTTTCAGTCATTCTCTCCTTTAAATACATCTTATTGTAGAAAATAGCAAAACTATATGCAAACTGTAAAAATGTGTTAACTGTATTGTCATCTTCCAAAGTTTTCCATTGATTATCAATCTACACTTTTTTTAATACCATTGCATTAGTAGAAAAGTATCTTTTGATCTTTCTGATTTCTGACAATCAGAAACTGAACTCATCACAAGGAAGTTCCCGTCAACAATTTTACTATTCTTAGTTGCTTTAATCATTCACTAAGAACAGAGCTTCAGTTTCCTTCGACACCAACAAGTATTTCTTGAATGACAATGATGTTTGAGACTTCCAGAGTGTGTGCCCCGCACATGCACACCACTGCAGAATATAATGCTTAACTAACACTAACTAGCACTAAAGCAAGGTGGCACATTTGATAGATGAAACATAACAGGTAGAAAAGAGAAGATATGAAGTAAAAGCAATTAACCCAATAATAATAATACAATTGTGTTTGAAAGATCATATATATTATCCAGTTCTGGTATTTACCTTTACCCTGTTAGTTACAGGGGAGATAACCTGGCCAGCAGGATGAGACCAAGGGGTCTCTAGATTAGTGGTAGTGAATGGGTTAGTGCAGAGGTGGTAGCTTGACAAACACTAGGGTAGGGTAGGAATTTGACTAGAGTCTTGTATTTATACCCAAGTTTGGAAGGAATTGAAGGTCTGTCTTATCTCAGTTTTCGGGCAGGTTAAGATGCATTTAAAGGTGGGAATGTTTGGAAACTCCTTTAAATTAGCTTCTGCCTCCCCTTATGACAGTTGTTATAGGTCAGGGGGTTTCCCTAAACTGCGTCTTGGAGCTAATGCCAACATACGGTGGAGTTCATTATTGGCACCCCTTGATAAGTATGAAGAAAAAAAGAAGTATAAAGTATAAGCCATGGCAAAATATCGTGGTACTTTTGAGAACTCATGATGCCATCGATCTTAACAAGGGCCCCAGGACCACTAGCAGCAGAGCAGCCCCAGAGCATCAAAGATCCCCCACCCCACCATATTTTACAGTAGGTTCGATGCTCTTTTCGGTATATGCATCCCTTTTCTTACGTCAAGCATACCTGTGATGACTGTGGCCAAAGAGTTAAGTCTCATCTGACCACAGCACCCGCTCCCAGTCAAAGTGCCAACAGCGTTTGGCAGACTCCAGCCGCTTCAATCTGTCCCTCTGCAACAGCAGGGGCTTTCTTCTGGCAACTCCTCCAGGTAGCTTGTTGGCATGGAGGTGTCGTCTATTAGTCGTGTTTGAGACGGATGACCCCACAATGCAACAGATCCTTGTAACTGATATCTTTGGATTTTTCTTTGCCACCCTCACCATCCTTCTTACTGCACATGGGGACAAGATGGGCTTGTGTCCTCTTCCTGGCAAATTAACCACTGTTCCAGTGGTGTTGAATTTTTTAATTATTGCTCTGACAGTCGATATTGGTATTTTTAAGGTTTTACTTACTTTTTGTACCCATTATTTGCTTTGTGAAGATCAACAATGGTTTTCCTCATTTCTGTTGTCAGTTCTTTGACCTTCTTCATGCTGAAGGATGACAAAAGGTTTTTCTGTGCATACCAACGATTCCAGAGTCCACTGTAAATGCTTAAAAGTTAGGGTTTCTGAAAGTAGTTTGTTTTAGGTGTCCATCCTTTTCCATGCCTGTGTCTGAGGTCACCAGCAGACTAACCCCAGCCCAGAAATTACCTATCATCCTTGAATATTGTTCAGGAATGTAAAACCAAAAAAATGTTTATACATTGAAAACGCAAAATTAATAAATGAAGTGTACTCCTTAGAATGTGGCTCCTGTGTTAAAATTGTGTTTTTTATTGACAGTGGAAATATCTCAAGGGTAGATTTAATTAAAAGAAATGTTAGTCATGTGTGCTGTATGAATCTGCTTTTACATTTTTATTTCCTTGATGTAAAAACATACAGGAGGTGGCAAGCAGGCCTAGGAGATTAGATTTCAGTGTAAAATTGAATTTGATTGTAGGACAAAGCAGTTTCTAAAGACCATTATGGCTCTGAAGGGTTTCTTAGTATCAAACAGCTTCCAGGATTGCTTGACTGATTTGAGGTTTTTTTACCATAACTCCCAGATATTGTTAGAGCAATCCTTTCCTGCTTGTCGTATTTGGTTGATAAGTCTTAGTTTTCCCTTGACAGATACAAATTTCTCATTTCTGGAGGGAATTGTCTTTGGAGGGGCCAAGGCCATTGTTCAAATGGCTGAATTACAACATGATTGAATAAATCATCCATCACACCAGGCCAATACCTGGATCACAATCTCAAGTGGTAACTGTAATGTTTCTCCATATTAAATGACAACATCAGTATGCAACTATGGGAAAAAGGAAAAGGTTGAAAAAAAGACTAAGGAAAGATGAAGTGGGCTGAAATGTGTCTTCATGCTCTATTTAGATTTGCATGTATTTAAATTAACATTAATTGGTGCGTGAAATAAGGGCTTTTAAACAGTCTGTTAAATATTGCTAGTAAATCCCTATAGCTGCCAACAGTTCTGCACCCATAGCCACAGTTTCTGGTGGGCACATTTTACTGTGGTAAATTTGCTAGACTCAGGCCGATACTGTATTCTCTTATCAAATGTTTTCTTCTTCCCTTCTTCTCTTTGGAATGATTGAGCATGTGCTGAGTTTCGACATGGGGGAAACTCATGTTTATCCTTCACATTTCAACCATAGATCCCTTTTGACCTTCATGAAGTACTGTAGGTCACCGGCTTGTCTCTTTCTCCTGGTTTTACAGGAAGTGAAAGCAGTGACGCCCTTCCAGATTCCATTCCATCTGTTCCTGGGACACTTCCACACTTCCTTCAAGAGCCAGAAGATGCCTACATCATCAAGAGCAACCCCATTAAGCTGCAGTGCCGTGCCATGCCTGCATTGCAGATCTTTTTTAAATGCAACGGCGAATGGGTTCATCAGAATGAACACGTCTCAGAGGAGAGTATTGATGAAAGCACAGGTAAGAGCTCCATAAGGCCTTAATCCCCCCACTCTGTTCCCAGGACAGTGCTAGGTTCCGGTTTAGCAGTCTCCCATTCTGTTTTATTCCCTTCTTTTCCTCTGCAGTTGTTCATTTGTTTTAGCAATCTTCAGTGAAATAATTAAGGATTAGCTGGGACAGTAATGGGATGAAATTGAAACTTGAAAGTTATTGAAGGGTGTAATACATATTACTGCACCCAGATTACTCAGGGCATTTGTCTGTATCAACTTCTGTCTTTTAATTATGGAAGTCATGACAATATTTATATCAGGTCTCAGAGTAATGTCAAAGTCAGCCAGCTCCACTAGGGCTTTGGGCAGCAGAATAAATTAACCGGGACCAAATGTTGTAGGGTCATGAACCAAATGCATTTTTTTTTTGGCTTGAGATAATACTGTAGATCATGTCCTGACCTCAGTACAGAAAATTGTATATTTGTAATATAATTAAAACACTCTTTGTTTTTATTTTTGCGGAAGATATGGCTATCACATAGTCATGTTTTTTTGCAAATGTACAGACATCTTGCTGTTTCAAATGAGATTCCTGTATTATTGTGATATCTATATTGCTACTTCTCTGCAAGGATACAGTACATAGAGTATGTATTTCACTTGCAACAAATGTGAAATCCAATGTCAAAGAGTTAATAATATACTAACCATTGAAAAGAGGAGTACACAGCAGCTCTGAAAGTGGGAAGCTATAATAAAGTGAACAAGGTCCTTAATCTTACTTTTTAACCTAAAGTCTGACCCCCCCCAACCAAAATAACTAGAAAACTGAGAGATAGCGATAATCTTCCTCTGCTGTTAAACACAATGCTACTTTACATGGTACAATATTATTGAATATATATTGCAAGATATTAATATGTTAGACAATATTGTTTACAAAGCAATTATCACATTTTAATGCAATGTTATCTTTTTTAACAAAAAAGTATGATGTTTAAATGTGAAAATGTAATTTAAATGGCAACATTATCTTGATTAAGTGCAATAATAATGTCATTTTAAATGCAAAAAAATTTTTTTTTCTCTGTTGGGCTAATAGTCCCCCATACAAAAGAAAAATCCAAGTCACAGCAGAAAATTGACACACATACCTCCCCCAGCCTACCTACTGTAACTTATACTCAGCTGCTTAAATTGTCTTTATATTTCATCCAAGCCAGCGTGGCTATCTCGTCCTTCAAAAAATAACAGGAGAATTGGTCAGTCCCCACTCCACTTCACCTTCCCCCTGTCTCAGACCCTGATATTTTGTAATAAAAAAAGCCAAAAATGGGGGCAATAGCAGGAACTATAGTGTCAGGCAGACATTTCAGTATACTGGCCATGTGATCTCTGCTTCACCCCCTCTTGATACTTTTCTTATAGGAGTGATTGCTTTTTAATAACTGCTGTGCACAACACCAATTGGTTCTGTTTTGTTTTTTTTAAAAGCAAGTTAACCATTGGATGGTACAAGCTAATAACCTATGTTGAGATAATGTATTGTTTCTATTAACAACATTTGATTTGGAGTTACTGAAGGATTTCACATCAATCAATATAATCAATATAAGCGTCATTTGAAAGCTGGATCTGAAACATGTGGTGTGTTGCTTCTCCAAGTAAGTCCCGATTATTCCTGAAATAAGGTCTCACTGATATTCATGGAACTCTCCTCAAGCCCAGAGTGTAATTGCTTCACTAACTTCATTATTTTGTGATTGCTCTACTGTGAAATTGTTGTGTGCCCAGTAATGGGGAAACAGAGACACCAGTGTAATTATTTCTGCTCCACACAAAGGAAAAACTTTTCTTTCTTAATACTGAATTCTCAATTTGGATGTAATTGGTTGCCATAAAACACAATGCACGTGTTACACGCATATCATTGTTACTGCTTACAATTCTAAGGACTAACCTAACGCTTGCCATGGATTGTCTGAGTGTAAGATGGCTTGCACAGCTTGGTTTAGACTGGTTGTGACTCCCTGATAATGGCCGTGACCACCCAAAACAGGAGAACAAGATTGGGGATTATCTGAGACTGTCAGCTCAGCAGAACCTTTCTCACAACACAATTAACCTCTGAGAATGTCCTTAGAAAACATTTTGAGAAGTTGGACATTGCATAAGTAAGACAGCATTTAGAATATTGTGTATACATGGTTCTGTAACACCATGTTACAGAAAAGACAATGCTGCTAAGCTTCGGAAGCTTAAGTAGCATTGTACTACTTAAGTAGTAGAGGAGAAGTAGAGGAACCTTGTCCTGATTAAATACCCTGCACTGACAGGTAAAAAGAACTAAGGCCCATTACTCTTAAACATAGAAGTCTGTTGGAGTAAATGCTTTGGATATCAAAATCGATAAAGTCAACCTAATGAACTTCTTCAGGATCAACAGTGAAGATCCAGAGAACGCAAGTCAAAGCCAAAGGGATTTGTTATTCAAACTACTGTGACACACTCTGCACTGTAATTTTCGTAGTATCTTTTCTTGACTTTCTTATACTGAATATGCCTGCTGGAGGTGAGGTGCAGTAGCAAATATCTTTATTTACAGTGAATTTAAACATCCAAAACCCAAATTCAAAGCAAAAATCTAGATCCTTTTTGAGCTCCAACTAAATTCCTTCGTCTACAGTATGGTTCTCTGTGTCGGTAGCTGGGCAGCCAAGCTGCTTAGCAGCATCAAAAACCCAAACATTTCTGTAAAAAAAAAACCTTCCCATAAAACTCTCAATACATTCTCCACGACCCCATCAGTCAGTGAGTCAGTCCCTAACTTGTGCCCTTCTCCATTTATTACAGTGTATATCAGAGGTTCTGTTCTCTTCCTTATGCAGCAGAAGCAAGTGTCCGTTTCCTAGTTCTTAATTCTCAGGTGGCCAATTGTCTTCCACTAATTAGTCACCTAGCAGAGGTCACTCTCCATTGCCTTCTAGGGAATGTGGTTCAAACAACAACCTCCATCTTGTCTCCTCCTACTGACCTCTTAAATAAAAAAAAAAACAAAATACTTTTGACACTGTTGGTCTGTTTTTACAAACATAGAAATTATTGACTAATACTTATAGAGTTTTTTTTTTGCACATCCCAAACACCTTATCCATTTAGCACTTACTCTATCTGCACAGGCCTACAGAAAAACCTTTACACAGTGCTATCTTTTTATGCCTCTTTTCATAGTTGTCACCTTCAAGCCCCACTGGCCTTTGATCCCTGTCATTTGAAGGAAATTTCATTATTTGCAACCAAAAGCATAAAATTCCCACAGCAACAACGTAATTACCAAACTAGAAAAAAGAAATGAAAAAATATGGTTCTGGGCACATCAATGTTTAGAGCCTAAATAACTTTTTTTTTCTAGACAGTAAACTTTTTCCATGTGCAACCAGAGGAATTCAGCTTTATGTTTTCTAATGCACACACCTTAGGTTTTGCAGGGGTGACATTAATGAGGTTTAGAAGTGTGGGTGCCAGCAGTTTTGGAGAAACTTTTTTAATTTTGCTTTTCTGCTTCTGAGACATTTTTAAAGTCTCAGTCTCAGTCTCAGGATTTAATAATAAAATCAGTGAAACGGCATTTATTGTTATATTAAAATGGAGCTACCAAAGAGCAGTAGGTGTTCGAAGTGGAAGGGTTATTACTATTCACCTCTTTAAGCTGATCTAAAGTTTTTCTGAATTTGCTTTTAGGCTATGCTCTGTGCCTTCTGCTTTTATGTGAAGTAAAAGCATACAGCAAATTTCAGAGGTGAAAATGAAAACATAGGGAGTGTTAATTAAACATAATTTTTTCCATCAGGCTTTGGTTTTGTTTGTGATAAATTAGTGCTAATTCTACCTTGAAAGATTGTTTCAAGTCAGTTTTAGATGTGAGAAGATCCAAAGATGTGAGGTTTACCAAAGTAAGCTTCATGTTCATTGTGCATTGACATCTTAGAGTGAACCTGAACTCATGTGAACATGAAATTGAATAGTAAATTAAATTTCAGGAGAGTGTGACAAACTACCAGAGATCTACCTAAACTTTGTGTTCATGCCGAACATTCAGACGAAGGACAATCCCAATTCCCGTCAATCGCCAGTTGGTTGTGTTAGAAATGTTAGAAGTGTTTAGACCATTCTATCCCAGCATTCATCACATTAACACATCTCCACCAATTTCCATCCTCACCACCAGTGAAACAGCCCTAAGGTTTGTCATAAGGGGATTACAAGCACGGTATTCGATATAATGTTGTAATCACAACTTTAGGCTTTGTAACTGATTAAATGTATTTTGTCATTGATTACCCATTCATTTATTGGAGTAGTAATGCAGAAATATTGGAGAGAACCATGACCCATACAAGTACTTCACACATGAGAAAATAAACATGTCCTGTTGTAAAGTTAGTTTGTTGTACACTCAAAGAGACTGTTCTAAATAATTGAAAGTATAAACATGATAATTTGAAGATTACTTTTTCATTTTGTATGCTTTGCCCAAGTAAAGAATGTGCCCTTTTTTTCCCAAAGAACTCTTGTGTTTCCTCTTATCTGGTAATGAAATGTATTTGAAGACTGATGGCACATATTCTAGTGACAGAGCATTCCAGCAGCAAAAGAATGTACAGTAGATGGTAATCAGGTAGTACCCTTGATAACTATATGTCAATAGTAGAAATTATAACATAATTTTATTTACTATTTAAAAAGTCAGTGCATTGTATAAATTCACGGTAATGTAATATGTAATGATAGAAGTAAAAAGAAAAAGATAAAAGTGCAATAATAAAAATCCAAAAAAAAGAGAAAAATTAAATTGCACATTAAAAGCTGAAAGATCATTCTTCAAATTAGATTGGAAAATATTAACAGCTGCAAACAGAGTCTAATGATTTTGGGAATTGAGTTCCACAGACATGGTGGTGGACTTAAGGTCCTATTGTACCTGGAGGAGCCTAGTCTTCAGGATGGATTCTTTTCTTCTGGATTTAAGGTACACATAAATCCAGAAGTAATAAAGAGCCCAGAGTCCATAGTCATTAACAAATCATTAACTGCCTTAACAAAGGCTGTTCCAGTATTCCATCTCTGTCTGAACTCAGATTGAAAAGGTTCAAAGAGCTCATTAGATCCAAGATGAGATTGTAATTGAACTGCCACTGTCCATTCCAGAATTTTTGTGAGAGATGGTGAATTGCAAATAGGACCATAGTTGTTAAATACTTGGGTTCCAGGCCAAGGTTTTTTAACACAGGTGTGATAGCAGCATAATTTAACCAAAAGGAGAAGATGATGAGAAGATGTCATGGCTTGATGAGATTAGGAACAATGAACAAAGAATTGAGAAACTTGCTTTGAGTAATGTCGTAGCAGCTGGGTCAAAGGCACAAGTAGTAGGTCTCATTTTAGCTAAGAATTATGTCCCATAGATACCATCGGCAGCAGGAAGATGAGAGAAACTTGTTGTGAAAGCAGGAGAGAATATAGTTAGGATTGGGGGAGGTGAGGTAAGGTACTGATTACTAATTTAATTTATTTTCTTATACCAATTACATGTTTTGTTATATAAATATATTGGCTGATCCAAGCAGTTTATAGCCAGACAAAAAAGACATTAGCAGCTTTGAGCATCTTACTGATATTGGAAAAAAGAAGGGTAGGTTTGCTGTATCCCTCTCAACAAGGCTAGAAAAGAACGAGAATCTAGCTGTCTTAAAAGCATGTCTATAAGGTAGCTGATGTTGTATATAAGCCTGTACTTGAAGAGCCATTCCCTCCACAAACACATAAGACCCCTCCCTTCTGCCTTTATAGAGCTCAGTTTATTTGTATACTGGGAGAAGAATGATCAAATTAAATGAGACAAGATTTCAGAAGAGCTAGACAATCAATAAGACTATCAATAAACATGATTGTGATAGGAATTTGCCACATTTCCTTGACTCACACACCTTTCTGTCATATTTCTGGGTCACAAGGAAAACAGTAAAAAAAAAGGGGTGATCCCAGATTGTTCCTGGTGTGGCTAGAGAGAGTAACTAACATATGTGCCAAGTTGATAAGTACCCAAATGACTCTGGATTCTACATCTAACAGCAAGTCACAAATTAAATTCCCAAAATGGCAATGTACAAAAACCCACCTGACCCTATGACATCCATGCAAGGAGCTGATTGATTTCTGTGGATTCTGTTTCAATTAGGCTTGAGGAAATTTGGTTTGTCTTTTCTTCACTCAGTCGTTCCTCACTTTAATATATATATTCATATTCATATAGATCTTTTTATTCCTTTCACTCTCCCACTCTGAGTCTTTCCCTGCAGTGTCTCCTCTGAGATTAAAAAGGATTAAAGGACTCAAGTGGTTTGCAATTAAAAGGACCAAAGAGTGCCTTTGGTCTATCTCTCTGAGTATCAGGCTTCATATCAGCATTTAGCTCATAATAGCTGATAACTACATCTTTTACACCCTCTCGTGCAGGCATATAATAGTGAGAAAAATTGCGTTATGGATTACGTTTCATTATCAGCTCTCAAGATCTGCAAAGAATTGAGTTTTATTGATTAGAACTTCTTCTTCCAATGCTCCTGAAATGTACTGATATCATCTCTTATTTACCCGTCAAGCTGATGAATCATGTCCTCAGATAACTTAAATGATGCCCTTGAGTTTGTCATGGGCACTCTCTATGAAAATGAATTAAACAAAAACTTTATAAAGATGTAGGTGTTGTGAAAGATTAGATTTTACCACTATCTTGGTGAGCATGCCCTATTAAACAATTTTGTGCCTCCTGAGGAAAAAAATAAGAAATTTGTTTTTGTTTTTTTCCTGGTTTTCATTTTATACTTGTCCAATCTGGAACCTCTCGTTGCGTCATTACTTCTTTGCTCATAGTAATGACTTTATGCTGCAAGTCCCCTTAACCTGGTCACATGTGACCTACAGTACGCACGTGAACCCCCAGTTATAGGTTACCTGCACCCTGTTTGTTGTAACTTTCATTAAAGCCGTCACTATAAACAGTGGGGAATTGTAAATAGAGGTTGGACCAATCCAGATGTACAGTAAAATCCTTTCCCCCTGACTTGGTTTGTACTGTAACCTGCTTTGTCTCACTAGGTTCCTCTCTCAACCTCTCAACCAATTTTAATGGACAGGACAACTAACTGTTCTTCTCCATCTTAGTCTATGGTAGAGCCAATCTGCTTCTCCCTTCAACCCTTCAGAAAGGTCTAACCTTTTCCCTAGTCTAAACATAACCTTAACCTCATAACTAGCTGGTTACGAATTAGCTAACCACGTGAACACAAAATTAGGGTGTGCTGGGGGTGGTAGACATGATTTAATTTCCAACAAAAACACTTCTGCATCTGCAGTAAGAGAACAGTTAGGTCTCAAGCAGATTAAATATGTGGGCTCTGTGTCCAGACATTGCTGCACCTGCAGCCTTAAACACTGTAGCTTTTCACTTTGGCTGAAAAAGCCATCTCCCTCTCTCCGTGTGCTGTATTCTCCAAATGTCTTTTTAAAAGCTCTTTGCCACCCCATCGTCAATTTACGCAGCCCGCATGCCAGGCAGCAATAAATCAATCTGGGCAGCCTCCTGCTCGCCACCCTCTCGCCATGCTGCAGAGGGCGAGGGGAGTGCGTTAGGAACGAGTTGCAATGAATAGAGAAGAGCATCCTGCAGTGGTGGAGCATGTGATTCAGATTTTGACAGCTTGACGCCAAGATTTCCAAGTCAATTGTTCCTGTCAGCATCTTTGAAGCTGGCTGGGGAGCCAACGGCACTTTCATAGCCAGCACATTGATCGAGATCACTCCCGTTGATGAGAGAGCTGCAGTTGTGGCCTTTTTTGCCTTTTGTCTTCTTGCAAATAAAAGCCATTGAATTTGCATAGAAGCACCAAGTTGTGATTAAGAGAGTGGAGTAAAACCAAGCCTTTCTCCTTCACATTCTAATGTTTTTTTTCCTGAACTTCCAGTGAAGAAGTACAGTAGGTGTTATTTCCTCACTTGGAAAGGAGAACTTGCCACTGTGGCAATGCAGTAGAGTATATAACACTGTATGTATGCTTATTCATAGCTGGTGGGTTTGGGAGCTGAGGGAGTGGGTTAGTGTGAAGTTCTTTCACATTTTTCATCCCAGACTAAGACTGAAATGACTCGTTAGTGTCACAGCTTGTTGCAGCTTCTTCCTCCAGAGACCTGCTTCCTGGCTACTGATCAATTTGTCAAACATACGTATTGAACTAGATATCCCTGAGATTATCTGTGTGAATGGAGAACAAAAAACAATGAATGTTAATGTTGCTTCTCATTAATCCTTTGACAGGGGTCCCATGTGTCCATGTGCAAACTTCATTTCCAGGCCAGAAATGAAGAAAAAAATCCATATCCTTTGAAGCCATGAGAAAATTTACATTTGCAGAATGAATGAGGTATAATTTAAGCTATGTTTGCGAACAGACCCAATGACAACTACTAATATTTACGCTGAATAAGTAGTGAAACAGGTGGCAAAATAAGAATTTGAGGTGTGATGTTGTGGCTGTCAGCCACAATGACAGAACTCCACAGCTTTACTTATAACGGCTAACCATGTAGTATTATAGTAGATAATCTCTCTAGAATTGCTCTGATCGTGTGCATCATAGAATATATTTCTATGATATATATAATATATAATATATCACCATATATTTATTTATAAAAGAACTATACTGCACTGTAAACCCTTGGTTTAACAGGTTTTTTTAGCTCACAAACTGTGCTTTTTTGATCTTTTATCTTATTTTTTTAATTGCAATCAACAAAGTGAATGAATATTGTTCCTGTGTTTTTTCCATACTGTATAAAATTTGCTAAGGTATGTGAAACACAAACAACACCCATCATAAGCAACTGACCGACTGTACCCTTATAGGGCAACATTGATATTCCTGAATTTTAAACCTGCTTAGTACATATTTTCACCTTGTTTTATTACATATATTGCATTATTATTAATGTAATCAATAATAATTAAGCTTATTACAGTGCTTTTTTACATATTGTTAGCATTATAGTGTATTATTAAAAATTACTGGGTTCTTTTTAATTCTTTGGTCATGTCTATCATGAGCTCACTTTAAATTACATCTGAACTTTCAATTTGACCTAAGACCTTCAGTATCTTAGGCCATACATATTTGAGCCACATCGTCTCATTGGACAACAGGCTACCCTGGTTTCCATGGCGTTAAAGAGACCAGAACACACGTGACACCCACCCTGGACAAGGTGCCAGTCCGTCACAGGGTTTGTCCCCAGCAATGCTATTCCACTTTCATCCAGCTGGGTAGCCTAGAGCAACTGGGCTAACATACCTCACTCAAGATACAATAACTGTGTCTGCAACAGGGGTTGAACTAAGAATCCACCAGTCATGAGAAAAGAGACTTACCTACATGTACAGTGGTGTGAAAAAGTGTTTGCCCCCTTCCTGATTTCTTATTTTTTTGCATGTTTTTCACACTGAAATGTTTCAGATCATCAAACAAATTGAAATATTAGACAAAGATAACACAAGTAAACACAAAATGCAGTTTTTAAATGAAGGTTTTTATTATTAAGGGAAAAAAAAATCCAAACCTACATGGCCCTGTGTGAAAAAGTGATTGCCCCCCCTGTTAAAACATAAATCAACTGTGGTTTATCACATCTTTGGAAAGCTGAGTTCAATTTCTCTAGCCACACCCAGGCCTGATTACTGCCACACCTGTTCTCAATCAAGAAATCACTTAAATAGGACCTGCCTGACAAAGTGAAGTAGACCAAAAGATCCTCAAAAGCTAGACATCATGCTGCAATCCAAAGAAATTCAGGAACAAATGAGAAACAGAGTAATTGAGATTTATCAGTCTGGAAAAGGTTATAAAGCTATTTCTAAAGCTTTGGGACTCCAGCGAACCACAGTGAGAGCCATTATCCACAAATGGCGAAAACATGGAACAGTGGTGAACCTTCCCAGGAGTGGCCGGCCGACCAAAATTACCCCAAGAGCGCAGCGACGACTCATCCAAGAGGTCACAAAAAACCCCCACAACAACATCCAAAGAACTGCAGGCTTCACTTGCCTCAGTTAAGGTCAGTGTTCATGACTCCACCATAAGAAAGAGACTGGGCAAAAATGGCCTGCATGGCAGAGTTCCAAGACGAAAACCACTACTGAGCAAAAAGAACATAAAGGCTCTTCTCAGTTTTGCCAGAAAACATCTTGATGATCCCCAAGACTTTTGGGAAAATACTCTGTGGACTGACGGGACAAAAGTTAAACTTTTTGGAAGGTGTGTGTCCCATTTCATCTGGCGTAAAAGTAACACAGCATTTCAGAAAAGGAACATCATACCAACAGTAAAATATGGTGGTGGTAGTGTGATGGTCTGGGGTTGTTTTGCTGCTTCAGGACCTGGAAGACTTGCTGTGGTAAATGGAACCATGAATACTGCTGTCTACCAAAAAATCCTGAAGGAGAATGTCCGGCCATCTGTTCGTGACCTCAAGCTGAAGCGCACTTGGGTTCTACAGCAGCACAATGATCCAAAACACACCAGCAATCCACCTCTGAATGGCTTAAGAAAAACAAAATGAAGACTTTGGAGTGGCCTAGTCAAAGTCCTGACCTGAATCCGATTGAGATGTTGTGGCATGACCTTAAAAAAGCGGTTAAGGCTCGAAAACCCTCCAATGTGGCTGAATTACAACAATTCTGCAAAGATGAGTGGGCCAAAATTCCTCCACAGCGCTGTAAAAGACTCATTGCCAGTTATCGCAAACGCTTGATTGCAGTTGTTGCTGCTAAAGGTGGCCCAACCAGTTATTAGGTTTAGGGGGCAATCACTTTTTCACACAGGGCCATGTAGGTTTGGATTTTTTTTTTCCCTTAATAATAAAAACCTTCATTTAAAAACTGCATTTTGTGTTTACTTGTGTTATCTTTGTCTAATAATTCAATTTGTTTGATGATCTGAAACATTTTAGTGTGACAAACATGCAAAAAAATAAGAAATCAGGAAGGGGGCAAACACTTTTTCACACCACTGTATAACTGAGCTGTGCTGCCCCAGGCCATACTAAATGTACTGTACAATTAATGTGAAATAACAAACGATAGGTATAAGTGAAACTGATCTGCACTTCCTGTTTGAAACAAGAAATGAGCTGTGCATTGTCTGCACGCCCTGATCACTCTGCAGCCCATTGGCAGTTTATCAAAGTAAGCAACTTTTGTTTTGCCAAGGGAATGAGTTTTTACTTAAAAGTTTCAAAAAGTAGGGCGCTTTCTCAGCAGGGCAAAAGCAAACTTTTAGGTCTTGTTTTCTTGCCAATTAGAAAAACGCCCCAGACATTTCTTCACATGTTTCAAGACCAGGGAAAGTAGAGGGGGAGAAAATGTAGTTTACTGCTTATTGATCGTTCACACCCTTTAAGATCTATAAGCTACAATTAACCTGAACCTCCTGAGAGACCTTTTAATAGTGGTTGAATATCAAAGTTCCTAAGAAAAAGCTCTTTCAAGTAAACTTCTATTTAAAAAGGAGCTACAGTATGTTTCTTAAAAAAACATTTACAAGATTTTGCATTATCATTGCCTCAGTTTTGGTTTTACAAAGAGTTATGCAAATATATGCAAATGATATTTGTAATTAATCCGATGGCCTGTGTTTTCATCATCCATTGGCTTGAATGGCACACAGACCTTCACAGCTTTGTAAGCATTATAACAGTAAAATTCAGCCAGCGTGCTCTGCCTGAGCAATTGGCTTTACTCTGCTGCATTTCGGATTAAAAAGATGGGACAGAATGCCAAGTTCTACAACAGTCAACGCCTTTGCTGTAACAATAGCTGTTAACACGATCGAGAATACATCAGAGACTTGTGGAATATCTCATGCATCAGTTCTAGGATTGGGGAAGCAATGTAGCGTTGCTGGGAGCTTTTACAAGGACTATTGGAAAGACAAATCGCAGTGTCCCTTTTTCCCAATTCACAAGGAGGTTGTTAGGGAGAAGCAGCCTTCTGAAAGCATAGGCTTTCAAATTTGGGCCGCAGCACAGTTGTGTCATTATTAAAGCAAACATCAATGGCACACAATTTTTTTATTTCTTTTTTTCTTTCATTGAAAAAGGGAGTCAACTGCCCTCACCCAGTGTTTTTAAAAACAGCTACACTTTGATCCAGTTCGTCATTCAGGGCCACTCTTTGATACACCCTGGCACTCCAAGGTATTGCATGGGATAAGAAAAAATCTGTCTGAATCAGCCTATCTTTCTATGCATCTCATTATATTTTCAACAGTGATCCAGCAAAGGGACTCTTCTCACGCTGACTATCTCAGGAATGTGAAAGTGTGAGAAGCAAGAGGAGGTAGTTGAGGTCATTTTGCTTGTGTTTGAAATTAATCATCTCCAACATTTTTTGAAGCTGTCTCTTGAAGCATACCCATGAATCGGTACTCACATCTTGACTTTATAAACCATTTCCTGTAAATGTAATAACCCTGCTCTAGTGCCTCCACAGGAGGGATAGTGCTTTTGTCTTTAAAGACCACATAGATACTACACTGTAATTATTTAAAATTAATTACAGTATACTGTCTTGCTGTTTAAACGGTTTATTCATTGTCAGTTTTAAAACACCTGTATAAAGACACCCTGCCTTGAATTAGTGTTAATTACACTTTTGGTGTAGCACAAAATGTACTGATATAAACTTGCAAGCACAGGCTCTTTCTCTGATGTCATGTGTGTTCATACTCAACCCCTGAAGAATAACTTGTAACAACTTCTGCCAATACTGTGATGTCAATAAGGAAGATGGGGGTAAAATTCTGATGCTTTGAATCACCAATGGAAAACTTCTGTGTAGGTTTTTTATAAAAGAAAATTAAGTGATATCTAACTCCTCTAAACAGTTAAAGACCCTTCAAAGAAAATGCAGGACATTTGATTAAAATGTACATAAACGTAAAATTTATTATTTTCAAATTACACAAAACTGTTAACAAAATTGCAATTACCTGTTATTTGAGTTAGAGCTTCACAATTATTATATTGTGTGTGAACTAACCATGTTTTGTTTAATTGTACACCTATCTCATTTATAAATCCATTCATTTATTTTATTTATCTAATTGGAATTATTCCCTATGTATAAGCAAGCTTTCTTAATATTGTAACGCTTACGGCCGACAGGTACTGTGTAAGAGCCGGCGTACCAGAGCAGGTGACGTCACCGCCCTTCCCTGTGATAGCAGGACTACAGCTACTGGGCTGTGGAGAGATCTCTCTTTAGCTCACGGGGCTGGGTCGCTGCAGAGAGACGCGGAAGTCCCGGGTTCGAGCCCCGGACGGTGTGGGGCCGACCTGATGCGGCAAGGGCGCCCGCCTGAGCCCCCGTTGCGTTACATTGGTGTCAGAAGCGGGGTGGGATAGCCCTTCGCCGGGGACGGCGATTTAAGCGGGGGAGAGTGTAACGCTTACGGCCGTCAGGTACTGTGTAAGAGCCGGCGTACCAGAGCAGGTGACGTCACCGCCCTTCCCTGTGATAGCAGGACTACAGCTACTGGGCTGCAAAGAGATCTCTCTTTAGCTCACAGGGTTGGGTCGCTGCAGAGAGACGCGGAAGTCCCGGGTTCGAGCCTCCAGTCGGGATGGGGCCGACCAGATGCGGCAAGGGCGCCCGCCTGAGCCCCCGTTGCGTTACATTGGTGTCAGAAGCGGGGTGGGATAGCCCTTCGCCGGGGACGGCGATTTAAGCGGGGGAGAGTGTAACGCTTACGGCCGTCAGGTACTGTGTAAGAGCCGGCGTACCAGAGCAGGTGACGTCACCGCCCTTCCCTATGATAGCAGGACTACAGCTACTGGGCTGAAGAGAGATCTCTCTTTAGCTCACGGGGCTAGGTCGCTGCAGAGAGACGCGGAAGTCCCGGGTTCGAGCCCCGGACGGTGTGGGGCCGACCTGATGCGGCAAGGGCGCCCGCCGGAGCCCCCGTTGCGTTACAATATTAAACAGACAACAGACAATATTGAACAGACGATTCAGGATATTACATTTAGCGTAAAATGTATTTTGTTTCCATTATCTAACTCATATACAGTAGATTATTACATTGTGAAAGAAGTTCATGGCTTGTATAGCTTACTGTGCAAGATCTGAAGATCTTGGCAGGCTACGATTCATAAGACTAAGAATCCTTACTGCCCTTTAATGACCTACTTTTTCACCTTCTATACTATACATCTTGTATATGTTACACAGATTGTTAGGTCACACCTTCACCCATACTGCAAACAGGACATGCTTCTTTGACGCAATAGTAGTAACCCCAGTCTGCCAGGTGATATTAAAGAATATGAATAGATTATGAGAGCAGGTGACCATGCAAATAATACCAACCAAAAATAAATTCACTGCAACAAAAAGAAACTAAAATGTCTTTTATTTTAAAGTAACTAGCAATTTACCTTTTAAGAAACTGCTGCCTATGTCAGGCTCTCCCCGGCTTCACACATTAAAATGGAGAATGAATGTCTGAAAGGAAAGGCAGATGTTCAAGATATACTAAAGCCCCTTGGTGTTTGCCAGAGTTTGAAGAATAGACTGCAGTGTCTAAATCGATCACCCCCGTGTGTATAAATATATTTCTTTTTGACATAGCCGCTATGTGATAACGGATGTTTCAGTGACTAGCCTGGGCTTTCCGAAAAGTTTTAAAGTGCAACCAAGTATTAAGCATGCACTCAAAGTTCTCAACAGCAAACAGTGTGTGACCTGAAGACGAGTGTTCTTCCCCTCACCTATTAGGCAAGAGCCACTTATTCAGATTGGCTGCAGACAAAAAAAGTAGATTTAGAAAGCAGCAAGCCCTTTGCAGCATTGGGGAACCCTGACCATTTGAAGTGAAAACAACTATTCTCACAGCTTCAACAACCTGAACGTAAAGAGTGAAGCTTGAAATGGGCCCTGATTAATTGTCTTTCTGGACAGGATTCAGTGTGGGTTGAATCTCGGAGCTGGAACAGAAAATCTGATAGGTGCAGTTTTCAAAGGTGTACCTCCAGGAGTGGAGCACACTTTTTCAAAGGCTATATGCATTGCTAAAATGAGGTCTAGTGGTCACTGAGTCTAAAAGAGAGGCCTTCAAAAACAGATGATGAGCGAACACAAATCATTGCCTTTTGTTTTTCATTTGCTCTGAGAAAAAATATTTGATTATAAACTCTATTATACTTTGCAATTTCTGCACTTTGCGTACGATTTCAAAGGAGCAACTGCATTCTCAGAATGGTATTTTATATCCAAGCCTATTCATTTGAAATAGAAGGTTCTTCCATGAATCTTTGGTGACCAAATACATTTAGTGATGGCGGTTGAAGGGTGGGTGTCTTCATTCCTCTGGCTATGAGACAAATGGCAATGACTGATAGAAAAAAAGTAGTGACAGATTAGTTGCTTAAACTGGCAGGTTTTGCAAACAGTGGGAAGCAAAAGAACCGGCTGTAAAAGTTGTATCTGTAGCTTGGGAGACAGTGTAGGAGTAACAAACTGAAGGAGGATAGACAAGGCTATCTCTACTGGCCAAAATATAGTTGAAAACACAACCAAGGCTGTATGCTAACAAACAACTTAGAAACACATAAGTAATAGAATTAATATCATTAAATAAATAAGGATCTATATGTGATCCATATGTGATTCATTTTCTGATTACACAACACTTGTTTATTTTTATGGAGTTTAACCTCTATCTTTGGACTTGGTACATTTGTAAGGGCTCAAACAATCTTAATTCTGTCTAATTATGAAGGATTTCTCTTCAGGTTGAAATAAAAGATCTGCTATAAAAGGGATGGATTTGGCAGAATTATATTATCCTTAGTCAAGTGCTTAACAGCATTTCTACACCGGTTAAGTGTGACAGAGATTATTTAGTGCAATGAAAGAAAACAGTAAAATATGAGAGCAGTGCCAATCTGTATTTTGTGTTTTTTTTCTGAATGTATGAACAGATGGATGCCCACAAACCTTCAGAGAAGATTTGTGTCTTTTCCTTTTTTAATTCAGCATCTCCACAGAGCAGGACAGAGAGTAGTGTCTATTCTAGAAGTGTCTGGAATACAGGAGTGTGGCAAAGCCCGCTTGATCATGGAAATGGAGCAAGGTTACAACCCTTTCTGACTGACACCCACCATGCTTGAACTACACCCCACCCCACTGGGCAATACTGGCCACAGCTGGCTAGTGGCCACCCTTTCTGTAGATGGCTCTGTACTTGAGCTTCAATCAAAATTGAAAAACCCTGGGGTTATATTCGATTCTGGCTTAACATTCGACCCACATGTGCAGCATACTGTCAAAACATCTTTTTTTCACCTTAGAAATATCGCAAGACTACACCCTATGCTATCATTAACTGTGGCTGAAAAGCTGATCAACACATTTGTATTCTCTCGAATTGACTACTGTAATGCTCTACTCGCAGGGGTATCAAAATCTACTCTGAAAAAACTGCAGTATGTCCAAAATTCAGCAGCCAGAATCCTGGCCAGGTCTAGTGCAAGTGTTCACATTACTCCAGTCCTGGAGTCCTTGCACTGGCTTCCGGTCAAATTCCGTGTAGACTTTAAAATCCTTATGCTCACCTATAAGGCTCTGCATGGCTTGGCACCTCAGTACCTGTCTGAACTATTATCGCCCTACTCCCCACCTCGCAACCTCCGCTCTTCAAATTCTGCCCTCCTTACTGTCCCCCAAGCCCGTCTACATTGTCTGGGTGACAGGGCCTTCTCCTGTTATGCCCCCAACCTCTGGAACTCTCTGCCCAAGGATATCAGAGAGTCACTTTCTCTAAACTCCTTCAAATCCAGACTCAAAACCCTCTTCTTCAGAAAAGCCTTTACTTAACTGGTTCCATTCTTCACCCCTCTGCTCTTCTTAGTACCACCATCCACTCCTTAGTACCACTCCTCTACAGTATATATTGTAATTGTGTCTCATCTTGTGTATTCTTCTTATTTATTGTTATACTCTTCTTATTTATTGTTATTGTCATCCTGTAAAGCGCTTTGAGAAGCCACCTTTTAAGGTGCTATATAAAATAAAGTTTATTATTATTATTATTATAGTGATATGGACAGAGGCTCAAACCAGCAACATCTGGGCCATTAGGCTTGAACTCAAAGCCAAAACCTCTTTTTGGCTTAGCCACTTCACCCTTGTTACCTTCTTAAATCCATTCTTTCCTTTAGTAGCTGTGGTAGCTCAAGAAAGAAGTGAGGTCATGTGAGTTTTTACATATGCCAGAATCAGGTTGCTCACACTCAGAGCCATGCTAATAAAAATGTATTTATTTTTCAGTGTTTGAGAAATGTACATATACAGTATGATGCAAATTTATACCTTTTATTTGTTTTTGTTTTGCAAACAAAAATAAATTGCAAAATATCAGAATAAAACCAAGAGTAAAGGCAGAAGCTGTTGTTAAAAAGAGTACTGTGCATTTTTCAAAATATCCACAGTATCAGAGTCTCAAATATACAGTATTTGGGCTTGAAGTTCTGAGCTGTGTAAGAGAATTCTCTATCAATCATTTTGTGAGCCTGTCTAAGGTAGAGTCAGCAGGACTCAGATTAAATTTTGGGCTCCATTAAAGCAAGTCCTTAAAGTGACCTAGAACTAGATTGTTTGGGGTGTTATATGGAAGCTGGAGAACCTTAAATTTCACAGGAAGCCAATTCATTTAACACAAGATAGGAGTTATTTGCTGACCCAGCATAGGTCTAGTCATTGTATAAACCACACAGATCTGGACATGCTGAAATCTGTTTACTACCTTTGCAGATATCCAGGAAGTATTGACTTATTTACTCAAGCTTGAGTCAAACCTTTTGGATTTTTTTGGACATTTAACACAGACGTTATTTTATTTAAACAATATTTGCCTCACACCCACCATCAGCTACAGTTACATGCGTAAACAGTGAGTGTCTTCTGTAATGGAGCCCTGTAATGGCTGTCTCACTCTGCATTGATCTATTTGTACCCGAGCTGAAAAGGTGCATGCTCATTTTTCCTTCCCGAAGGCAGAAAAGAAAACCATAATGGATTTGTTACGGGGGCTGAGGGAGGGGGTGGACTTCCAAATGCGTTTTAAATTGACGGCAAAGTGTTTTCTTCACAAGTGATTTTTTTTTTTAATAGCGGTTGTTTAAACTTTGTGCCTTTATGATTATTGTCATTATTATTTTTTTGATTGTACATGACGTGAGGCAGAGTGCCCTCTGCAGGAAACTGAAGTGGTGAAAATGAGAACTTAATAGAGTGTGACATTGTGCCACTGCTGCTTTCAGGAAGCCAAGTAAGCTGTGTTCTGGTGTTGAGTTCCTGACTTTTCTGCGAACCTATTAACCCCCTCTAAGGAAGCGTAAGTCACAAGAATCACACTTTTAGCTATGTCGGGATTCCTTTTGCTATCAAATCAGTAGAAAGGCATTAATTTCAGCTAGCTGAAATGTTTCATTTCAGTATGAAATACATCTATTTAAGTATTTTCTGAAAAATCTAAATATTAAAATATTTCTTAACGTGTTTGACATAAAACCACATAAAGGTGAAATATTTAATAGCAGTGATAGCAATAGCAACATTTGATGAAGAGATATCAGCTGTGGTAAATGTCTTTCTAGAAATGTTGTTCTGATTCTTGGATTACCAACATTTCCTGCATAAAAATAATACATAATTCAATATCAATTATAGATTTTATTTTATAATAATACAGTAAGTATTGATTATCATTAATTGGTTGGCATACAAATTTCATACCTGCTTATTTAGCTGCTTACTTGAGAGCAGTCTGGGTAAAGTATCCCACTCAAGTGTAATGAAATTCTTCAATAAGCAAAGTTTGGTTATCCTGTTCCCCTGCCTTCATGTGGAATTCTATCTTCGTTCTAGGCTTGAGTCTTTTCTGAAGTCCAGGATACACTTTTTACAAAGCATTGTGGGAGTCTGGATTAAGATATCCAGCCATGCTGTTGAAGTTCTCTGGCTTCGGAAAGTATTTGGATGAGATACACAAATTACTGTACATAGTTACTAGAAACCAAATAAGTTATAAGGTCTACATGACCTCTTCTCTTTTGTAACATATCTACAGTACTGCTCTTAAGTGCTGTAAGGCAAAAGTTTTTCATTTGCAAAAGCAAGCTCTCAGTCAGTTTTTGACTTCTGTTCCATTAGGAGGGCAGGAACAAAGCACCTATTAATACAACTGTCAGAAGCTTCTGGAAAAGATGTGAGGTACCATGTAATTGTAACCCTGGCTACATTAAAAAAAATGTTAAGTACAGAGGTTGACATAAAGTAATTACTATGGATCTGTTTTTATCTAACCTTCACCATCCTTTCCATTAACCTGGATATATAAATGATCATAAAAAAACAAAGACAACAAGATGATGTAACCAGCAAGAACCTGCACATTTTTACCATAGTAAATTATGTGTCCTATTGCCTTATTTTAGCAGTAATGTCAGAAAAACAGGTGAAGCTCTGCGTACCCACTAAATGAGTTGAAAAAGTCATTACATGTATATTACCAATAACCTTGAAAAGAGAGTTGAAGAATCTTGGAAGATATTCTGTGCTAGAAGTCATCCCTGCTATGATCTTGTGGTGCAGAAATGAGAGTGACATACTACTGTATATTGGCCAGTGCCCCTCAAACACCTTTTTGTACATGAGCAACAGAACATATATACAGTGTAATACATGATCTTTAGTGGAGAACATTTATTTTTCAGTGCTGTTGTATTCACTAAGAGAAAGGAACAGGCCTTTGCAATTCTTCCATGAAGTATAACAAATGTTTGTCTTTTATTAACAAAACCTAGAGCAAATACAGGGCATTTCTATTGTGGGAAGTGAAACTGTTTAAAGAAACAATCTAAAAAGATATTATTTTTAATTTTGACAACCTTTATATTTATGATACATGTTAAATGTTAAGCCAGAGAATGTTGATGATTTTGTTCAGGCTGAAAGCTAGATTTCCAGAGCAGAAGAAGTAATATACAATTTCCACTGTGACTGTGCTTTGTCTTCTTCCATACATACGGGCCAGGCTCATATTCCAGTTATGAAATATGGGAACAAATGTTCCCCCTCCTGGAATGCAGAATGAACCAAAGTTTTTTTTGCACAGGAATCCTATTATTTCTGTGTTTTCCGGAAATCAGGGTGGAAATGAATGCTATAAACTGAGAATTAAGCTTCATTGAGTGTTTGTCAGGAAAATGACAGGATCGTCTTTGTAGCAGGTGCATGGACATTTTGGGGTATTTTATTGAACAGACCAGGCAGGTCATGTGACCACCATTGGAGGCAAATCAGGCTGTACATCTGTGACACATGCTTTACTTCAATTTGCAAATTCTGTCATGGTGATTCTGTCCTATTCCTCTCCCACAGCTTGGACAAGCAGGTGTTATTTCACTGGTCTATCAGTGCTAGATGCCAAACTGTACACCATCCCAGCTAATCCCACAAATATTGAACAGGGCAAGTCTGACAAGCAGAACATCTGCATTGGATCTACCACATTCTCATCTCATAAGAAAACTGGTGTAACTCAAACAGCATGAGGAAGTGTGTCGCCCTGCTGTGATGAGGTCACATTGAGCCTGCAGGAGGAGCAACAAGTGAGGCCCCAGGACTTGATCAATGTAGTAACAAACAGACAGGTTGCCATTAATCTCTAAAAGTAGAGTTCTTTAGTGACATGACACTTCTTGCCGGATCATCACACTCGAATCTCCCCAACGACTGGTCTACACAACCATTAGCTTATCATTCTGCATCTCTGAATATCATACAAAATGATTCATCTCTAAAGAGGACTTAAATATCTTTGCCGTGCTCTAGACTGCTGATAAGTTCACCTTAAAAACTTAGTCAGGCCCTCAGACACACTAATGAAACAGTGTTGTTGCTTTTCTATTTTTATTTTCACCAGGCTTTATAGTCAACAGGTTAAATCATCTCATCATGGTACACTCGACAAACTCTCTCACTGATAAGGTGATTTTGTGCCTGTGCAACAGTCATTCAATCAAAATGCTAACAAAACCATTTAATCGATTACCAAAATCTATAAACTTTATTTTTGTATGAACTTACATCAATAAAGTGATTTGTTTGTTTTGATGTTCAGTGTAGATGAAAAACACCAAGGAGACACTACCTGGAATACATTTTTTATATTTTATGAATGTAAGAATGTTAAAATTATAAATGAAAGTTGCATTTGGTGCAAGTTTTGTATATCAATGAGAAGTCTAGGTTTTATAGTGATTTAATCTAGAAATTATCATCAATATGTCATTAATATGGTGATAGTCATCTCAAATGATCCTAAAATGTTCTGAATATATAAGTGGACTGATTTCTTCACCGCCGAAATGCAACACCCACCTAGGTGACACATGGTGGACTGTGTGCACCAACAGTCCCACAATACAGTAAATCTTGCAGAGAAGTGAGAATTATTATTATAAGTGAGAACAGACTAGTTGAATTAAGTGTAAACATTACCAAGGACAGCATGAGAAAGACCAGAGTAGAATAGAGTCAGGACATCAAGGTTAACACCCTACGCTTACAGTGTCATGGGATTATTTACAAAGTCACAAATAGCTGCAAAGTGTCCCCAGTCAACACTGTAGTGATGTGATAGTTTTTAATTTACTGAAACACTGCTTTTATGGGTCTTAGGGATCAACCAAACGGAACATGCATTTGCTGCACAAGGATCTAAATATACAATTACATTTATTAATATTCAATTCAATATATTAATACAGCCCCAAAACATGCATAGCGAACCAACAGGAGTAATAATACTGTATATATGTGAATCAATCTTCCATGATATAAAAGGTAAATTATTTACTCAGGGATTACAAAGATAAGAATGAACAAAATCAGCATTAATATTCCTCACCTAAAACATTTGCCATTATCTACCTCATTTAAATCAGTTAAGTTAAATCCGTCTCATATACTTAATCACATTAATATTCTTGAAGACAAGTATATACTTTATTCATTTACTGTCATGAAATAAACTTTTTTAAATATGTTTGGAATAATAATTTAACTCTTGAGAATATAATGTGAATATCAAAGTTTTTATACAGACTGTCTGATCATTGGCCAGTCTGAAGAAAGAGCTGAGCTGGGCTTATCGTCAGCTGCCAGAATCTGTGTCAGGGATATCCCAGGATACATAGAGAGCAGTACTTAGCCTGGAACTGAAGTTGGCTCCTCAAGGAATTCAGCATTGTGTAGAACTTCACTTTTTAAAAAAGGCTGTGCACAGTGTTAGACTCGGTAGGAAGAACTTGATTCATTTCAGGCTATAGAATTACTTAATATGCTTTGATATTGAGGCTGTCAACAGGAAAGAGCAATTGGTCAAATGGACCTTCTGTTGAAGGAAGAATATTGGGTAGAATTCTCTTGACATACAGACTTACTGTCTCTCTCAGCCTGGCTTCTTGAACTAAAGTTAAAGTTCTGACCTGAACAACAGTAGTCGCAGTCTTGTGGTTGGTGATGTTGTGATCAACATCTCTTGATAGAGAGAGCCAAGAGGTGCAAAGAATATTGCAGTGCTATAGCTTTTAAACCCGGAAATTACAGTTTGTGACAGGTATGACATTATCAAATGTAGTACTGCTTATCAGAGAGGCCCCCTTCAGCTGTATTTCTGGTGCTTTACACAGAGGCCCAGGTGACTAGGGTTATTGTCTGGTCAAGGCAACAGAAATATTATTAGTTCAAGTAGGTACACTAGTTTCGTCAGCATGCTTAGGCTGCAAAGGAACCAGTTAAGGCTTATTCCATGCTGAAAAGAGAAGAAAAGAAACGCAATGTTTCTTCCACACCTGAAAAAAGCTCCACAGACAAAATATTGTGTATCTTTTCTTCTCTTTTCAGCGTGGAATAAACTTTACTTGTTCCTTTGCAGAAATATAATTAGAAATCTTTAAAAAGCACCTAACTTCTAGTTTAATAATATCTCTTGTTGCTACACCATACTGTGGCATTGATGTCAAATTTTGTCAAGAAAGAAATTACATCAACACCACTTTCAGCAGCAACCTAGTGTTCTTTGGAGGTCTCCCCATCCTTCTAGTGCTTGTAGGATCTGAGGACAGCAGGCTATAAGGCAGTAACACAGCAGGTAAAAGCAAAGGCCTTCCAACTGGAAAGAGAACAGTCCACAGGGAGTGGCGATTCCCCTCTTTCCTGGTTTGCCTTTCTTTGCCAGACTCTTCTTTTTTTCCCTCCCCGTATGGATTCTGACAGTTGGAAAGCTCTGTCAATGATCCTGGCAAGCCAGACGAAAGCCAGAGGGAGGGAGAGGGAGAGAGAAGTCACGGGGTTAGTTTAATAAGCCCTGTCAATGCTTCGTTGCCTTTAAACAAATAAGGATGACAGATGATGAAGTGGCAAAGCACCACAATTATTCACCACCTGCCAGTGTGACTTCATCCTGAGCTCAGTTCCTTTTCACAAAATGCAAAGAAGAGCTGGTTTCATTATTCATTTATAAATATTAATTTATTATTTCTTACTCATAACTTTTGAATGTTCAGAGCAAAGCAGGAGGTTGCCCATTTATAAGAGAGTTATGAAGGATGGGTCACAGGCTGGGTCATTTGCTATGCTACGTTGGAGTGGTCAGCAATTAAGAGCAGCAGTACCGAGGGTGTGCTCAGCAGGCAGAATGCCTTAATTGAAACAGGTTTGTCACCC
Organism: Atractosteus spatula; assembly: GCF_055471065.1. Lineage (NCBI taxonomy): Eukaryota > Metazoa > Chordata > Actinopteri > Semionotiformes > Lepisosteidae > Atractosteus > Atractosteus spatula. Next base: position 7,706,195 of record NC_142707.1, read on the forward strand.
GTCACCTTTTGTCAAGGTGGCTTTGAGCTTAAGCAGCACATTCCATAAATAGTGTGTTATGTGACTTAGCGAGTTGTTCAGAAATTTGAATATGAACAAGATATCCATTTTTTAAGAGAGTTTTCAGTGATTAGGTAAGAAGTGGACTTAAGGCAAAAATAAGTATACACTGCTACTTTTCAGTTGGTACTTTCCACACAAGTGCGTATATTTTCTTTTTCCCATCTCCAGAAATTCTGAAAATGTATTAATTCACTTACTGTACAGTATATACTGTATTATTTCCAGACATGAACAAGGTGAAAACATATGTTTAACACCTGCTACTAACATCGTGTATCTTTTTGAATATTTTCTCATTCACTTACTCCAAACTCTGATATAGTGATAGCAAAAAAAAATTGCTTTCCTTTCTCCAGATCATGGCCCATCATTGACAGGATAGAAACTGAATGACTGGCTGTGCTCCCCCACACACTATATGGTGAGGTACAGAGTACTGATTTAGTCCAGCTTCCAACATATTGATAGCACAAAGAAATTATTTCACCACAAAGAATATGTGGGACATACAGTATTAGTTCCTTTCTGTGTTTTTCTTTGTTTTTATCAGATTAGACACCTAAAAATTGAAATCATCTTGTGCCCCATAAGCTCTTTCACTAATGAGGTGATTAAACGGCTATGCATCATTCCAGTGTATCACAGTCAGTTGAAAAAAAAAATAAAAAAAAAAATTAACCATTATCCAAAACCATATACTTTTGTAAATCTTAGTTTTATTAGTGAAATCTTTAGCACTGAAGTTTGATTACAAAACTTTTATCTAAAATTGTGTATTCAAGAAGCCTAAAGGCTACTAGCTTTTGAAAATGAGGGAGGCAAAATTAATGACAGCATTAAAACCACCATTCTTAAGAAAGGGGGAAGAACTGTTGAATTTAATGACAGGCCAGCAAAAGCAGGAAATTGGAGTTCTAAGATGATACAAGTGATGGCAGGCCCTTTCTTCTGAGTTGCAAAGGGAATGGAGCTTACAGAGCTGAGGATTTGCGTCATTTGTGCTTTCAGATGTTATTTTGGAATAAAGTTCCAGTCTGATCCAGTCATTTCACTGCCACCATTTTAATTGGCTTTCAGAGATGCAGATGCCTATTTCTTTCAAAGTGTATTTGCAAAGTGGCTGAGCGCCAACCAGAATCCCCTTCAGGAGAATTGTGTTTCTGTCCATGCAAATCTGTCAGTTAGAGGTTAAGAGGCAATCCTGAGGCCTCCCACAATCATCCTGTAGGGGGAAGGGAGGCAGTAATCCTGATTAATCTTTGGATCCCTCTTCCTTGGGTCTGTCACATCGTCTCCAGGATTCAAAAGGAAGTTCTGGGGTCCACTATCTGAAGCAGTACAGCTTGGGCAAGTCATTCTCAAAGCGGTCTTAAACCTTCTTGACAAGGGACTTTTCAATGGATAATTGCATCCTTACTGCAAAGACTTTGTGTTCTCCCATTTATGGTGAAGCAGGCAATATGCGGATTATTACAGTCTGTGGATAAAGGGCTGCATCTTTGTGTGACAGCCACCTGGTATGATTTACAAAACAGCCCATTCCCTTCCTGGGGCTCACTGTGAGCCCTACACCATCTGAACTCTGCAAATGTGGATCCTGCTTATTTTTTTCTCTGGTTTCCTCCCACTTTCCAGAAACGTGCAAGCTGTAATTGGCTACTTTAAATTGTCTCTTTCCTGGGAGCTTTTAAGGGGTTTTCATGCATGGGGGTTGATTCCCAGTATAATCAGATCTGGTTGTTATAGCCAGTACTGGAAATAGAACAAGAATAGTATAAAGAAATAGAACAAGATGAGGTTGATGAGCCAGATGGCTTCCTCACATTGGCCGCCAGTCCAATACTATGATTTTAGCTTTGATCGTTGGATGTGGCTCTTAGAGCAGACATTGTTGGTACAACTCTAAACTGCCATTGAAATTTCCGAGTTGGCAGCAGGGTTAGATGGGCTTAGGTGAGCAAAGGTTATCTTGACTTTCTAAACACTTGTGGCTCGCTGACCATTTGATCATTTTTAAGCTTGCAGCATTACATCTAACCCTGCTGCCGACTAGGAAATTCCACTCACAGGAGGATGAGGAATTGACTCGTACCGACAATGTCTGGGCTATAGAGCTCTGCCTGATACCCTAAATAAGCAGCTTTAGAGTTTTGTTTTTGACTTGACGAGTAAGCTCTTTCCATTACCCTGACAATTTTAAGAAAAAAATAAGGAAGCGTTTATCACAAACCCTGGCTCTCTGTGTCACTGGTTTGAACAGTGAGAGTCTCTGTGGTTGAGATTTTAATGAATCTGTGGTTTTTTTTCATTTACTATTGTTTTTCACCCCAACATCAGACCAGAAAATGATTTCACAGCATCCAGTGAAATTTGGACATGAATGCTAGTCATGGCTACCCCTGCAGAAGAATCCCTAATCACCCTAATCACTTTTTAATGTTTGATGCCATTACATGATGGAAATATACTCCTCTTGCTGTTCGTGAGTGTGATTTTAATTAAGCTATTCTTTGCAATGTTCTCACAATGGCGCCATGGCAGACCGATCAAACCATTTAACTTGTCATTCAATAGTCAATACTAGATCATTTCCTTCCTCTCACTGTGACATTGTGTCTTTGACTATTTTTGTATCACCCTTGAATCCACAAATCCTACAGAGATATTTGCATCTACAAAATATAAAAAATAAAACATTCCTATGACTTGTGACCAGGCTTGCATAATATTGTAATGCCATCATTAATTCAGGGATAGCTAGATGTTCAGGAAAAAGAATAAAAAGCCCATAGCAGCATTACATGTAAAAGAGATCTCTACAGCAGGATTTTTCTAAAGCGTGCTTGAAATTAAAACCGAATAAAATGTATTTAATACATGGGTGTTATTTTGCACCTGACCGCATGCATTATGGTTGGGTGGCTTTTGTCATTTCCGTACAGCACAATATAGATTCCTGGAGCGTGTTTAGTCACCAGCAGACCTCAGGGCCACTGACTTTACAAAAACAAAAATGAAAATGCCAACTCCAAAAAACAGGTCTTGAGTCTGCCCTTAAAAATAAATCTGCACTGATTTACAGTATGTACTTCAGTGAAGTGGACGCCTGCCCTGTTTCTTTGTAGCACATTTCTGTTGCACCACACGGTGCTTGAAGGTAAACTCTCTGACAAGGCCTCAAACATGAACTTGTTTGGATGTGGTTACTTTAAAGCAGACCTGCTGCTTATTCCCAAAACACTTTCCACAAACTTCCGCACGGTCCCCACTCACTCCATAGGGACAGATGTTACCTGGAGAGCCAGCTGACTTGAGCACTATGTATTCCTCTTTCCAGGCCTGAAGATTCATGAAGTGATGATTAATGTGTCCCGACAGCAGGTTGAAGATTTTCACGGGCCAGAAGATTACTGGTGTTTATGTGTCGCCTGGAGTCACCTGGGTACATCAAAAAGTCGCAAGGCCACAGTCCGAATAGCATGTGAGTGTGGGCTGTGGGGGAGAAGGAACTCTTTTCCTATGTGTAAATATCTGTTTGCAAAATGCAACAGAAGGCATGTTGTTTGGATTTATAAATCTGTTGGTGTCAAGGCTCATTTTTTTTTAAATGTGTGGAATTTTGCAAGGTATGAATATTGTAAATCATTTATGATAGTTTGAAATGTCTAAACCCACTTGAATGGGTTTGAATGTGTGCTGAAGTTTAGAGTGACCAGTCTGAGTTATGCTTTGTTTATATGGAGAACAGACATATCCAATTAAAAATAGCTATCATATAGTTAATTGTGCCTTATTGTTTTGTACCCAATTTCTAAAACAAGGCTTGAATGCTTTCAAAAGCAAAGGCATTAACTTGGAGAACTGTGTGCGTGACAGAGGAAGACATGATTTGCATTCAGATGATGGTTCTTCCTTATCTTTGCTTGCAGACCTGCGGAAGAATTTTGAGCAGGACCCTCAGGGAAAAGAGGTGCCCCTCGAGGGCATGATTGTGTTGCACTGCCGCCCCCCAGAGGGAGTGCCTCAGGCAGAGGTAAGACACGCTATACCACTGTGCTCCAGAAGGAGGCGCTCTAACATTCAAAAGAACCCCGCTGCCTCAAAAGATAACTAAGTGGGGAAAAGAAAATAAATCATGCATGTTTTTTTTCCAGCTGTAATTTTTGAATAAAGCAGAACAAGGTACTCTCCAAAAGTTTGTTTATTCATTACTTTAGGGCTCTGCTTTCGTTGATGAAGTCTCTACAGCAGACAAATTGTTGTATTATTGGTAAGCCACTTTACAACTCAACTGTCTTTTTCTGTGAGAAGGTAAACTACCTATTGACTGAGATATACACAAGTAAAATAAATACTACAAAATAGATGCATTTTTATTTTAATTTATTTTTATATTAGTAATACACAGATGCTACGATATCCATTTTTAAGCTGCTGTCCCTAGACCATACGGATCTTCTTATGTACACTGTTCTGTGGTACTAGAGAGGAGTTTTGATGCTGTTGAGTGTTGATTGAGCAAACACATGGCAGAGCAATTTTGGACCCTATCCATAAAAACCTTCTGGTTGTGATTACATCCCACTACAAGGGCAGATTCCTGGGACTCAAATCATAGCGTAAACTCTAAGCAATAACTATTTCTCTTCACACTATTTGTCAGGAGACATGAACAACACAAAGAGAAATGGCATAAAAACCAGTGAAGAATTGAATTCTGCCACTTGTATTTTCTGTTTAATATTCACATCTCAGTTCTGTGAGTTACTGTGAGCCATGAAAGGCTTTTTTATATCATGTAAATGCAAATTTTCAATTTATTCTTCTAAAACACTCTCTCTTGGATTTGTGTCAACCTTGCCCGGACATACAAAAATAAAGATTGCATAAATTGTAAAGTAGTGAACATTCACATTATTCTGGTTATTCCACTGAAAATGACATTAGGTTTGGCACATTTGAATTTGTGTGATGTATAATTCCACTTCAGTGGCACTCTTTTCACTTCCGCAAAAAGTTCTACATTTTTGAAAAATATAGTGTTGTACCCCATCAGCTTTTGTTCGGAAATTCGCAGGAAGGTCTTTGGATTTTTTTCACATCTTGTTAAGTCTCCAACCCTGCAAAGCTAGGATTCCAGCTTCAGTGAAGGAAGGTTGTGTTCTTAGGGTAGCTATCTGTGAAGTTAAGAACAGCAGCCAGAAAATGGCCTTTCTCTAAACCCTGATGCAATGAAAAGCTTTTCTCCTGCAGACAGATCGCGCACTCTGAGCCAGGACCCCAATGCTTTGAAGAACAGAGATCTTGAAAGCGATCACACTTGAAGTGCAACACACACAAGTTTAAAAAATTGCGGATCTTGAAAAGAACAACTACAGACGCGTTGCTTAAACAGCTGTTAACGATAGGCGACATGAATAAATAGCTTTTATGTAGCCCTGCTGCCTGCTCTCTAAGGAAAAAGAGTTGAAACTTTCTCCTCTTTTACGAGTTATATTGTGGACTTAGGCAAGCAGCAACACTTTTGAAAACAGCTGTTTAAAACCACATGGTAGCGATACAGAAAACTGCGGTTTGAAACATCTCCTCAAGAACTGGCACTTTGTATTTGAGACCTGCCGAAAATATGATGCAAGGGCAATTGCTTCAGACATTTTCTGTTGCTTGCTTCTAACCTGAGAGAAAATAGAGCAGTAAAATAACCAGAGGCAAATGATTAATTGGGAATTGTGTGCATCAGACTACTTGGAGAGGCCATTGTTTTTGCCTCACATTCTATTTGATTTCCCTGAATGGTGAGTAACTCGGCAAAAGTTCATCAAGCCTGTCACTACTGAGAGCAACAAGCAATCGTGAGTAAAAGAACTATTATGCTGCTCAAGGCTTGCTTGGGGCGGTAAAAAAATCTCCAGAGTTTGCCTTGCAGTTTAAGCATTATATCTTTCACATCATTTGGCAGCCAGGGACACTGAGAGAGAATATACTGTAACTGCACACTGGCCACATCATTGCCATGAGGCCTTATGAAAGCACCTCAAAAACAGAACTGCAGCACCAAAGAAAGACAGAAGTGACTCAGGCTTTTTCTTCTAACAGATCTTTCTTCCTAAAGCCAAAAAGGCAATCTGTAGGAGGCCATACCCAGTTTTACATATATGTCTATGTCAATCCAAATCTAGTCCAGCACTCCTGCAGGAATTGGATCAAACAGCAAAAAGCACCAGGGGGCAGCGGCTGGAGAAGAAGGTGTTTCTAAAGCCTATGATCCAGAAGCTGTTGTTAAGAGAAGCTGTGTTAAGATGATTGAGGTTTTAAGGCGGCCTTCCCGTGAGGAGGGATTTGCACACATAAGGGTGTTTGGTTGTCCATGGGTATCTCAGGTTCAGCCTTGAAAGAGTTTTCTATACACTATGCACTTTCCTGTACTCTGCAGTTTTCACTTGTTGCTTGATTTACTGTAGGTATTCTGGGTTCTCTTCCCTTGCAGTTTCCACAGTGCAATTTGCCTGGACAAATAACTCTCCCAGAAAACCAGATTGAATTGGACAGGGGATGCAAATTAGCATTGCTTACAATTTGTGAATAAAATTACAAAACATCTTGTACTCAGAAGAGGAAAAAATGAAGTGGAAAAGGATATGAACAAAAACAGTATACCAGTTTAAAGGCCTTTACCAGTTAGTCCAGTTTGTTGAAACGCTGCTGTGCTCCATGCAAGTGGGTCCTGGAAATCTTTTCAGAACTGCTGTTTATTTTCCTTTGTGATCTGTACAAAAGATGTATCAAGCATATAAACCATACAAAACTGTATTATAGAATCCTCAAGAAGCAGAACAAATATCAAAATACAGTGGATAGATGATTCGATTTTTCAAGACTTGCTTTAAATGTTAATAAATGACTAACTTAAGTTTAAAAGCACTTGAAAGCTACAGAGGGAAATAAATGCACCATTAGGCACATATTAAGCAGCAATTGCTTTGTACAGTGTAATTACTCGTCATATCTTCAGTAATATGAAGTTATTAGGTATGTTTTAAATATAATTATTAACCAATAAGGATATTGATAGTTGTGTCAGATGGATTTGTAAAGGTTATTAGAGCAGCACAGTTGAAAATTTTAACAGTTGAGCTTGAAAGCAATTCTTATTAAATCCATGACATTTTTTTTCTTTTGTTCTGAATCATTATTTTGTTTTCTATCCATTCAGAGCAGCATTGGAACTGCTGTCACAGGTACAACTCAGATCAGCCCAGCTCCAAAATGTGTCAGACTGGCTGTGGGCAAAATAACTGGACCCATACTGCAAGGGTTCTGAACACAGTTGAGCAATCCAGAGGAGCAACTCACCGTAACACTCATTGTATACTCTCCACCTATCTGCTGCAACCTCAGTGATCAGTATGTTTCACCCAAGACTCAGCTCTGATGGCACTGTCATAGCATATGCAGTCAGACTCCAGATTGAAACCCTTGCTACATTTACCAACACCTGCCAAGACTGACCACATGGCCCAAATGTGTCAGATTCAGTGTAGAAATTTGGATCCTTTGGTGCTGCTGGTTTGAACCTTGAGATGTCCATCAAAATGATGCCACTATACTTTACACTATGAGCCCTTCCATAGATTGTGGCAAAGAAATTAGATACATTACTGCAGGCTTGTGCCTGTGAAATTTAACATTTAAAGTAAGATCCAGTTAAGATTAAATCTGGATTAATCAAACTAAGAAACCAACAAGAATAATTAGACCGTTCAGGTCAAGATAGTATAAAACGATATCTAGATGTTTGATCCCCTTTAGCTGCTTATATATCTTTTCAAAATAAAATGCTGATCATCTTTAAGGATTTTAGAAGTTTGCAGTTGCTTCTACAATATTTGTACAGTACAGTAGCTCCTAAGTGTTTACTGTATAAGATAAGATCACTTTACAATTTCTTGCATTAGGACTTTGTCTTTTTACATACCCCAGCCTGCTCTCTATAAGACACACAGACAGGGAGAGAGAAGCTGGGGGTCAGAGCACAGGGATAGCTATTTATACAGCGCCGCTGGAGCAGTTGGGGTTAAGGGCCTTGCTCAGGGGCCCAACAGAGTGGGATTCCTCTGCTGGCCGCGGGTTACGAACCAGCAGCCTTCCAGCCACAGGCGCAGATCCTTAGCCACAGAGCCACCACCGCCACTTTTTTTTTAAAGATAAAATAAAAATAAAAAAATATAGATGCTAGAGTTATGCTAGCACATTTGTAGAAAGTATGTGTATATATTTGGAATTCTGGATGGATTTGTGATCCTGGAAGTAGTCTCAGGTCAGTTGTTAAAGCGATGGACAGAAAATGTGGTTTAGAAAGACAGTTTAACCCGATAAAAGCAGCCCATTAGCATTTCATCATTTGAGGTGTAGAGCCCTTGACAGTACAGTGTCACACTACCTCCAACTGTTTATATACAGTATAATATATACTGTACACATATACGGATATAATATATTCCTAGCCTTTTTCTTGTGGGATAGCCTCCAAGACAGCAAATGATGAGCTTCATTATAAAGCCAAGCAATTACATTTCTAGCCTGGGCACAATGAATTCCATTTGAAACGGAAGATAACACTGCACAGGGCGGAATAGTAATTTGCTGTTTCACGACTCAAGGGAAGAAAGCGGCATTTTGGAAGCAGCAGGGAGGCGTGCAGGCAACAAGGCCCGATCCGCGTTTTCCTCTTTTATTAACCTCTGGAGCAGAACCCAGTGCCAATCACAAATGTTTCCAACAGGGCCATGCAATACAGGCATGACTGGGAATTGGAGCATCTTTAAAGTAGGCCACAAGTTGACATTTCCTGTGGGCTTGGCCTCATTTTTAGTGTATTTGAGGGAATTTACCAGTGTTCAATAACTGTGTCTGCAGAAAGGCTGTGTCACTCATAGAATAGTGTATTATATCCAACAAAGGGAGATTATGCCTCTGGGTGGATTCATTTAGACTGCACGGTGGTTCCCAGAACTTTTGAAGGGACTGGTCCATCTCCACTGGGACACTGCCAAAGCCAATTAATCCTTATAATTGCGTTGGTGAAACGGCGCTGTGATCAGAAAATCAAGCAGAGAGCCATAGATTCATTCAATTTTCTGTGCAGTTTGAGAAGCCGATTGCTCTGGCTATCTGCTAGAGATAAAAGAAAGTGGAGAAAAACGGGGTTCGTTTCACTTCAGATCGAAAACAGGACATACTGTAGTTGTCAAGGAAAGGCACTTCCGTGTTCTGTCACATCCCCTGTTTGGTGCTTTTTTTACCTTATAATAATCTGATTAAAAAACAAATCAGATGCTTTTACTGTTAAACTGATTTGACCACTTGAACCAGATTGAGCAATACAGAAACAGTGTAAAAATCAACTGAGGCAATGCTACGGGCTAATATATTTACTAGTTATCAAAACACTTGGGTTCCAGAAGAAGGTGAAGTAAAAACATTGTATTACCCCTCCATAAATGTTTTGCATTGTCTTATTTGCATCTGTAGTGGAACTTGCCCAGTCAGCAATACAACATGATTTTTTTTTTTGCACAAAATGGATGGCTACAATCATGAGGTGGCAAGGATTAAGTAGTTTTCCACATCACCCTCCAGAACACTAATGGCAAGATGAAATCATACACCCTGTTGAAATTGGATAAAGACGGTCAGGTTCTCATGATGATGCTTCAGGAAGCTTTGCTGTGGAAAAGTGTGTCATACCCCTGCTTTTCAAAAACCAAAATGTAGAAAAAAACCCTACCCTTCATACTTTAAGTACTGACATTTAGCAAACAGACAGAGCTAATAACCAGAAAAAACAGCAAACCCCTGGATAATTCTAACAGATAACAGTCCAACCTGGTGCTCTTTATCACTCGAGCCAAACTGGTGGATAAATTCAAATGCGAGCCGAAGAAGGATGTTGCCATTGACCCTGATTGTGTCTAAGTGGCTTGGAATGAAATTAGCAGTCCCCGTTTTGTGAGAACTGTCTGTCAGCATTGTTGGATGTAATTGAAACAAATGTGCCGATTAGGTAAATTCATTCCTCATGTCCCCACGCATACTTATTGGGCTAATTTGTATCTGTCCTTCCGTTTCCACCATAGATCTTTTCATCATTAGCCTTCAGCAGCACTTAACATCAGCTTTGGAATACAGAGCAGGTATGAGTCGTGAAAAGCACAGACTGACTGTGCAACCAGCTAATTGTCTTCAGGATGTCTTAGATGGAAAGCAAAACCTGAGCAGTTCTGGTTTTACTAAGTCTGTCCACCATACTGTGGAGTCTGCATGGGGTCTGTTGGAGGCTTTAATCATCAGACATGAGTCTGATTTTTGATCCTGTGGCATTTGTAAAATGCTACTGTTTCCGGGCTCCTGATACAAGGCTTGTTTCCTTTTTGATCGGCCAGATCAATAGGATCTAAAGAACGTTGTACAGTTTGGGTCTTGGCCTGCCAATAAAAATCAAAAATACTGTTTTCATGCATGAGATGACTTCAAACAAAATTCTGTTGGAATGGACATTTATTCAGTTATTGAAACTCATGATACCATGAGCCTGACTTGCTTTTATAAGTATTGTTTCAGAACCTCATCTGACCCTGATGTCAATTAAAGGATCCTTCATCACAGCAGTATGTCACTTTATACACTGATGTTGCTTTCCTATCCCAACTTTCAAAAAGCCATCCATATAGGACATCAAGAAAGAATTGTTTGAACTGTCTAGATTAAGTCTTCCCACGTTCAGCCCCTGGGACCCCAGTGTCTTTTAGTTTTCATTCCAAGTAAACTTAGTAGTTTTAATTGAACCCTTTTAGTGAATCTGATGATTAATTAAACTGATTCCATTGCATTCAGTTCTTAAACAGTTGACAGAACACCTATAAAATTTCTTAAATCACTTGAAATCTGCAAATCTTCTAGAAGATGGAAACAATGTCTAAGTTAATGAATATTACAATTATTCAGTTCATTAAGTAATTGAGAACTGATATTCTCAATAATTAGTAATTCTCAAGGTCTGGAGCTACCATTAATAAAGATTATTAGAAGACAAGCCTTCAGAGACACATACTGTAACCACCCAAACTTTGCATGTACTGTAATTCACAATATTATTAGGTCCATATTGAAAGCTCAATATGAATTATAACAAATCCCCAAAATACTTATTTGAGACTGTGTTTTAAGATTAAAATCATATTGATTTTGCTTTTTTTCACTTCATAACTTCACAGAGGAGGGTATCCCCAGGAGAGACAAAGAATAATAGATGCAGAAATTCAGAAGAAAGATCGAGCAACATGCTGTCATTGGATTTCTGATGCTAGAGAACACTGATCCAAAGGGAATTTACAAATGCAGGTTGAAAGTGTTGTAGTGTTTCATAGCCGTTCAGGGACGCCAAATATGTAATCATAGTGGCTCTCTGAAGGCACCAGTTCTGTAGGGTTTGGGCATTTACTGAGACAATTATCAATTGTAGCAGTAAATCACAAAGTTGATTCTTTTGATGGCTTTAGAATCCAACCATGCGATATAACTCAAACAACGCACACACACAGGTACTAATACACGAGGATACATTTATTAATACATAGAATATGCATGTAAACCTAACAGATCTTATCGTGAGGGTTATCAGAATACAAAAGGTATATATTCAATCAGTTACGAAGTGTTACACATCAAGAGGACATACGTTCAGTATATCATTCATTAAGACCGTTTCGTAAAGTGAACTTGGTTACAACTTCTACATTAGATACTCAAAACAAGTACATAACTCTTAGGAATTAAATTGATATCAACTGGTTGGGATAACAATTGAATTCTCGAGCTGTAATGCATTGAAGTTGAATACTCATCCAATTTCTGGGGATTCAGATCTCCTGCAGGCACAAACAATCAGCTGCAGGCTTGTTGCTGTCCAATCCGCGCTCTCTGGCTCCGTGCCAGGCTGTGCTGTGCGGCTTGCGACGGTGCGCTGCTGATGCTCACTGACCGGCTAGTTAGTGTTGGCTTTAACTAGCAAAGTTTGTGCACAGGAGAAAAGATGACTGTGGATCCCAGCAAGTCAGGAAGAGGACCGGTTCGTTCCTGATGAAGAGCTAGTTCTGAATAGTGATTCAGCTGTCCACAGTTCTGACCTGTCCACGAGGCCTGCTGCTGGTTACTCTCTGGCAACCTCCACTCTAGACTCTTAGAACAAAGGAAAGTTCTGGCACTCGGACACACTGGCCGTTCCGTGGTTGTCCGGGCTGAGTCTCGGGATGGTCAGGAGGCGCGCTGCGAGAATGTCCTGCCCTTGGGAGCCTTCTGCTCCTGGGCCGTCCTGCCCTGGAATTCTCCTTTGAATTCCCTTTAGAACAGTCCACAGAATCCTCTCCAGAATCTTACTGAATCTCCCGAATCTGAATCTTGTTGAATCTGAATCTTGTTGAATCTCTCAGGCTCTCTGTGTTGCCTGTTTTTACCTGGAGGAACTTCAGCTCGTTGATTGGCTGAAAGTTCCATGGGCATCAGAGTCCCACGTGGGTTACTCAGCCCTACCAGTCCCTGATTGGTTGATCAAGGTGAGATATGAGTCACTTAGTCCTGACACTTAGTAATGCAGTCCAGATGTCCATCCGGCACTCCCTAGACTGATAGGCGCCAGTGGATGACCATTGATCATGATAGCCAGACTTAGCTAAGTGCATCCCCCTTTGGGAGCTGTCCTAGGAAACCTTAAATCATCTTGCATGAATAGTTTCTCTGTGGCTGCACCACAGAGATGAACAGAGAAATGGGGCCTCATTTGGGAAGCTCAGAAACACTTAATTCTGCCTTATTATTAAGCCTCGCCGCTACAGTGTTCTCAAGTGCAAAAATTCAATAATAGAACAAAACATGATTTTATGCTGTGAAGCATCCAGTAGGAGTTACCTGCAAAGAGAAATGGAAAATAAGAAATAAACCAATGTAGCTTATTTGGTCATCTGAGTATATTCAATGTGTGATATAAAAAATATATTTCTGCAACAGAAATATCATCTGGTGTTTCCTGCTGTATGAGGCTCAGATCTTTTCAAAGCACTACTGCATAAATCTTTTGACTTCAGAAACATGGTGTCCAGTTTTAGCATCATGTGCCACATCTAAGATTTTCTGAAATCATTTTCCACCTTCCATACCTTTCTAAATGTGTTTTAGAAGGAAAACCAATTCCCTAATGTTCCAAAATCAAAAATGACTCTTAAAATTAATCTCCGGAATAGTATTTGCTACTCTTGGCTGCTTCATTGTGTTATTTTCTTGATCAGTATTTAAGCAGATTTAAATGTACCATGGTGATTCATGTTTTTGAGTATGGGCCCTGGGATATAATGGAAAACATGAATACATGGCTGGTTTTAAAGCACATGCTACTGGTGTTTCGACAGGTGGAATGGCTGAAAAACGAGGAGCCAGTGAGCTCTCTAAAAGACGACAACATTGACACAAGAGCAGATCACAACCTCATCATTAATCAGGCAAGGTTGTCCGATTCGGGAAACTATACATGTCTGGCGAGCAACATCGTGGCTAAGAGACGGAGTGCAACAGCGACTGTGGTGGTGTATGGTAAGTTTTGCTGGGGTCCTTTTCCTTTCTTACAAAAGAAGTAGCATCTAAACCCTGCTGAAATCTTCACTCTAAACAGCAAACCAGCATCCATTCTGAGAAATTAATTGTGGATCTTTGCGCTAAAGTCTTTCCTGTTGCTAAAGTTGTTGAAAGGATGCATTAAAGCAGAGAAATAATCTAAGATGTTTCAAAGTAATGTAATTGAGATTACTGGAGCAAAGAATAAACAAAGTGCCATTTTTTGGTTTTGGAAAAATTAGAAATGATTTATTAATTTAGAAAATATTCCTAAAAAAGTGATACCTCTCCTTCTTTAATTGACCAGAAATCTATGAATATGTCCTGTGAAGCATCCCTGTACAATGGGGAAAATAGTTGTCCCTAACTTAAGTAACATTTAGAAACACATAAAGTTAATGGAAGGGCAATGCTTTGCTTTATGCGAGAACATCTTATCCTTGTCCATTGAAAATTGGTTTCAGCATTTCAGAGGTAGATCAAGGTAGAGGTCTTAAATGCTTTAAAATAAAATACTGTAATTCAAACTATACCTACCATGATTATTTGAATTTCTTTGATTTAGACAATAAGATAGTTATGGAAAAGCACAGCTTGTACTGAATTTCACAATGATAAAAATGTAAACCACATCTTAACAAAGGACAAGAAGACAGAAAATGGAGGGGGAATTGTGTTAGGAAGTAAGTCAGAAAAAAGCATGTTACCAGATTGAAAGCAATACTATTATGTTTCCTGTTATTTCTAAAAATGTCCTTTGGACTGGTTTTGAACTCACATTTAGTAGCTCAGTTCATTACAATTCTCTTTGTTCATTGATGTGCTGATGAGTCTCAGCAGAGTTTACCAAGAGGCCACAGCTTGCCTTTCAAGCCATTAGATATGGGTGCCGTTTATGTAACTGACATAGTTTCCTATCAAAAGTGCTGTCAATGAAAAAATAATTAGATACTTTTTTAACCTCACCTAAAAATGTGCAAAACACAATCAATAATTAACGAGCATCCTACCACAGAGCTGTTGACAGCTCTGGAAGAATTTCCTCAAAATCAAGATACTGTAACAAGAGGCTGCAAAAGAGAGGAAGCATTTCCGCTTGTCTTGCTCATTGGGTAGTTTGATGGTTAAGTGAGTCTAAAATTTCATCCAATCATTTTTTGAAGGCAGATTTGAAGTTGCATCCATCTGCTCGAGACAGGACAGCCATATCTACAGTATCTGTACTGTATATAGTATCTAAAGTGTTTCCTATTCTCTGCCCTAAATTAATTCCTTTCTAATGTTTCATTAGAAACCCAGATCCTTTTCAAATTTTAGCTTCCAGCACCTCAAAATCCCCCATATTATATGAGTAGTGTACAGTATACAGTATTTCTACTTCCTGTGTGGATCATTTTGCGCATTTTGATGTTACATTTGATTTGCTAAGCGTCTCTCTCCTCCATGTTTTTGTCTTTTTGTAATTCCCTGGCCACTCTTTCTGTGTTTGTCGCTCCCCCGATTTTTGTATTGTCTGCAAATACTGTATACAGTATGTGTACCAGAATCTAAATAATTGAAATAGACTGTTATTCTCCTGAGCCTCCTGCAAGTTTAAATTTGGGAAATTAGTAAAAAAAAATACATTCTCTCAAGTTCTGAAGGATATCATAACAAAGAGTTGAGTGGGGATACTATAGGGATTTGGCCAAGCTATAATATACTTTTGTGGACAATGTGGTGTCAGATTATCTCACATAAGCCCTTATCATCTAGAAGTGCATCCAATATCCCCATTCTATCATCTCTGTTCTAGGATCTGGCTATCAGAGACTGTCTGTCAGAATTTCTAGGGGCATCTGTGTTTGTGCTGAAAAATTGATTCAGACAAAATAATTGAATTTTCACGGGTTACTCCAAAATGCTAGCATTAAGCCCCCTTCTGCATCAAATAAAATTGGATTTCCAAATCTATATACAATTATCCAAAACTGAAATATTAACATTTGAAAGAGAGGTTGTAAAATGACTGTTATCAGACAAGTAGAGTGTGTATAGATGAAGGCACGCAGAAACAAAATGTGTTATTTCATAGACACAGAATACAGTATACGGGGCAGATGGCAGATGACAGATGCAGGATTTAAATAGATTATGAATTTATAAATAGAGGTGACATTGATGAAAGTGTTAAGTCAAGCTTTGGATAGATGAATAGATAACCTTTACAGACCAGAATACTGTGCTGAAGCCTGTCTTTCTCTCCACAGTTGTAAGCTGAAGCCTGTCTTTCTCTCCACAGTGAATGGTGGCTGGTCCTTGTGGACAGAGTGGTCTGCCTGCAACGTGCGCTGTGGGAGGGGTGTACAGAAACGTTCTCGCACCTGTACCAACCCAGCCCCTCTAAATGGGGGGGTGTTCTGTGAAGGCATGTCCATGCAGAAAATAACCTGCAACTCCTTGTGTCCAGGTAGGGTGCTCCAGGCATTGTTAAAAGGAACTGAGGGCCATATCCAAGGTGAACTAACCTTTTATGTTAGTAATTTGAGCCAAGGGGTGGCCACGGTATGAGATATGTATATCTCTTCATAAAAACATTGTAGTACACTAAATAATTCCTGCATGACAAAAAAGATTAATTATTACTGTATATAGGTGTGAATGTGTCTTCTTTGTTTTTAACTTAAGGTTTATGTTCTTGAATGCTTCTTCACCTTTAGAAGTTGACCTTAAGAGGATTAATAAAGCAAACATGGGGAAATGTTTCACTTCAAAAGTTCAGATGAAATATTGTAAAGAACCTTTTTCAAACAATGTGTGATAATTTCTGTCACCGTTCTTCAAAATGGCAGAAGTCTTTTTCGTACTGAGTGGTGCTGCACTGATGATTAAATGAAAGCTCTTAAATGAAAGATAACATGCAGAAACAGAGCTTTGTGGACAAGAGAATGAATTCCAAATCATGAAAAGAGGCCCCTTGTAGATGTTTTTGTCTTACAGAGTGATATGACCAAAGATCTAGCAGTCTAGAATTAGAATCTAGAATTAATGTGTCAGGAAACATATTTCCCTGTATGCACCAGGCTTACATGTGAGAGTGCATTGTACCTTTAGAGAGAGCCACAGATCTGGTCTGAATTATAGTCCGTAGAAGGCTGTGGGAAATGATGAGATAAAATCAGTTTATTGGCCATATACAATTTCTTGCATTAGGACTTTGTCTTTTCGCATACCCCAGCTTACTCTCCATGAGACACACAGACAGGGAGAGAAGCTTGGGGTAAGAGCGCAGGGTCAGCCATTTATATGGCTCCCCTGGAGCAGTCGGGGTTAAGAGCCTTGCTCAGGGGCCCAACAGAGTAGGATTCCTCTGCTGGCCGCGGGATACGAACCGGCAACCTTCCAGCCACAGGCACAGATCCTTAGCCACAGAGCCACCGAATATACCTCCCACTGTCAACCTGAGCGTTTGACCAAATACGATTGGTCAGGTGACACTTTATGAAACAGGAAGAGGCATCTTGTCTGCTGTCTGTAAACAGAGGGCAGATATACTGAACTGTGCAGCATCAGTGTGGAAAGGAATCAAAATAGCAGGACCCTAGAAAGCAAGGTAGCCTGGATTACAAAAATAAATTGTTTTGTTTCATGTCAGTAAGATGCTTAGCTGCACAGCTTCCTACTGTATGTGTTAAGAGGCACTCAAGAAAGTAAGGTAATGCTCGAGGTTTATGTGTGTCTAAGATCCAGACCAGATCGCTTTTCCCAGGTGTTGTCACAGCATACATCTCTGCAGTACTTCAAAACAATTTGCTGTGCAAAGCCAGATTATGACTTTGGCTCTGGACTCCTGACCTCTCACTCTTGCAGGCAATTAGCATCCCCCTTGTCCAGTTGCCTGCGGGAGTGAAAGAGTTCACGACCAGACTCAAGTGATGCTCTCACCACGCAGTTAATACTGCTTCAACATCCTGATACCTGCTTCACATGTACAGGGGAATGTTTGTCTTCTCTTGTACTTTTTTTTTCTTACAAGACATGGTAACAGCCAAATTTATAATTGTTTTCCACTATGCACATTAATTAACTGCTTCATATCATTTTTTGGCACTGGGTATTTTTGCAGCTTTGTTTAGCCCTGCTTTACAACATGACATGTGTAATGTTCTAATGGCTAATTTCACAACTTTAGATGAAACATACATTTCATTTTAGTGAAACAATGTGGGTTTTATTACAGCTAAGGAATTAGTTTTCTTTATTTCAGACTTGGTGAGGCGAATCACTACCGTAATGGCCTTAACCTTTGGAAGTTATGTGTGTTGTCAATAATGGTGTGATATTTTCTCCAATTTTGTCTATGTTGTATGCACTGTCTTCTGTAATCTATATAATTCTCACATTATCTGTCAGGATAATGAAGCATGAGGGTATTGACAATGCATATTCACTGGTGTGCAGAGAACCAGACTTCAATGGCCTTATCTATTTGCTTAAGGGGGCTAATCATAAATGAACTGAAGAACTCAAGTGTACAGTAGGTTTGAACAATTTACGGTCCAGAGGGACCTGTGTAGTTAAGGAGCATGGCGCTCTGGGGCACTCAGGGCGACTGGTTGCCCTTTTCCCCTCCTGAATAGACAGCAATTTCAACTTCTGGGGTCAGACACTCCTGCTCCAGGGAGTCACCCTGCCAAATGTTTTATGGAGATATTTGCCTTTCCTAGTGAATGCTTTATGCATGGGAATTGATTTCTTCTATTTAAGAGAAAATGTGGCTGGGAAGCCGATCAGTGCCGCACGATGCACTGCGGTGTGTTGCAGAAGCACTATGAATTGAAGCCCCTGCCTGTGATATATTTCTCTTCTTACCTGTCTCTGCCTTCAGCAATTTCCACAGGAGCCACTTTGCTGGAACACTGAGTTAAAATAGTAAAGGGTGATACTTTAGAACTAAAAGTCTGCTAGATTATTAAAAAAAAAAACATAAACACCACAGGTGGGGAAATGGAGTAATGAAAATAGGCAGGTGATATAAATTTTCCGTTTTAAAAGGCAGTAGGCTATATCCATAAAGCATTTTCTAACACGGCACGTTTAAAGCACTTTAAAAAAAATAGACTAGTGTTACAAAACACAAAAATAAACATTTAGACAGCCTATAGGGACTTGTGTATTAGCATCCAGAAGGATTTATGTGACATTCAACAGCTGCATTGTGGTGTCAGAATGGTAAATGTTTTATGAACTCGGCCCAGAGCATTTTAAAATTCAAAGCGTCTTTTTTCACTTCAAGGATCTAAGAAATTCTTTCAAATCGGTGGCTGCCCACAGCCCTATAAAATCTATGTTCTCTCCATGCTGCTAATAAGGTGGAGATACTGCTACAAACTCTGAAATCCCTGAAGCTGCACATCATTCAGTAGCACACTGCAACTTAATCTGCGCGGGCTGTTTGAAGGCTCTTCACAAAAGAAATTTATGATTTGCCACAAAATAAATTGCCTGGGAAGCACTCATCATATTACAAGAGTTTAAAAACGTGTTCTTGAGGTAATCAGGAAAGACTAACACAAGGGCAACGTCATGTCTTCATAACACTCAGCTGGGCACATTGTTTTTCTGAGGATGGCAAATGTACAAGTTTCACTAAACCTTTTTTTTTTAGTGGAACTAAACATTTTTACAGCAAAAAATCTAATGGATACTGAGAAAGGATTAAATACCTGAGAACTTGAAAAAGTGCCAAGCACGTTTTCACCCTCTCCATACTGACTCAGACATCGCATGATTTCAAACGACAGAGCAAATTTGTCAAAATGAGAGGGTGTAACCTGACCTCTGCAAGAATTTGTTGATCTCCCTGCTTTTAAGGGCTTTGAACTAGGTTACAATCTTCTTGAGGCACACAAAGCAAAGAATCAGACAACTTTGCAAAGAAGAAAAACTATAGCATCATTCAAGGACCAATTCAATGGCTATACCAATGTATTTCAGCCATTGTCACCATTACTATAACAAAATATGTTGCTTACATAATGTAGTTCTTTTAAGGAAAGCCCACTACCCTAATAGCAATGACACTAAAAATGGCCATTTAAAGTTTCTATTTTTACTTACTCAAGTTTTTTACATGTACGTGTTGTTGAGTTTAAATCTCTAAGGACCTGATTCTCATTGGAGAAAACCAAATCAAACTACAGTACACTTTGACTCAAGTTCAAGGACTGGTCATCGGTGAGGCCGTATATGGTGGTGCCATTTCTAATTGCCAATCAATAAAAAATTAAACTAATTGACCGGCAGCATTCAGTCAACAGTCTACTGACTATCTGGGTTTTATTAGTCTTAAGTTCCTGCATTGTGATATAGATGCATCTCTTAAGTAGAAAGAATGGTGGGGACAGTAACTTAGCTTGTGTGGGAGTATTGGTGGAGGAAATTGTGGGAGAAATCTTGGCGTGAGTGGGAGATTATGGCAAAGCGTTCTTGGTTCACTTGTCTTCCTTGTCATTTGCAGTGGACGGTGGGTGGGACGCGTGGAGTGAGTGGACGGTGTGCAGCGCGGAGTGTGAGCACCGGCGCAGGCGGGAGTGCACGTCGCCTTCTCCGAGACACGGGGGAAAGGCCTGTGAGGGTCTGGGCCAGGAGGCGGAGAACTGCACTGACGGGCTGTGCACACAGAGTGAGTTTTTTAAAGCCATCCGAAGGGCTGGGGCGCATAGCCAGGATAGCTGCTGGCCGGCACACTATCATGAAATGTTTCTCCTTCTGTCATCAGTTTTTATGAGAGGGAACATAAAGAAAATCAGCAACACAAAGCTTTCAGAAAACCTAGACCCTCCTGTCTGAGAAATGTTTGTGCCAAGGTCGAGGTATCCTCCCTCAGAAAGGAAAAGAACAGATTCTTTTAAGACTGAACATTTGTTTTACCAAAAAGGGATTTATCTTTCCACTGTCTCCATACTTACACTTACAGTGTGCTTCTTGAGGCAACGCCAAGTCTTGTCTTTCTGTGGGTAACAGCCCAGTTTTGCTCAATTACATTTAAAATACAAAAAGAAAAGGCTGGGAAGATAGTGGGGGGAATTGATTATCAGTACTTCGGTCTTGCAAGTACACAGCAGCAGTAAGGTGACTTTGAATGTGGGCAATGGAGATAAATGCAAGTCAAACCCTGTATAAGCGGGTATTCTTTTCTGAAGCAAAAAAACAATTGCCTGGCTGGCTAGGTAGTAAGCAATCTTGAGCCGACAGAAGCCTTTTTTATTGCTTTTTATCTTCCCAGCGCATAAAGCTTGGGGATATTGACAACTTGGTATATAATTAAAATTGAATGGAATGTTGTTGTTTTGTGTGTTTTTTGTTATATTTTGAAGCAGCCATTCTATCCAGTTGTACCTTTGCTGATAAGCGGAAACCAATTAAATTCCATGTGTGTTTTAAGATAGACTTTTCCAAGCTTTTCTTAAAGGCCTTATGTTGATGTGCAGTTAACATTATGAATCTCACTGTGTTGTCCTATTAAACACCTTGGTCCATCATGCAATGAATTGCAATTGCTTGGGTTACTGCTATAGAAATGGGCTATAATTACCTTTCTCCTTCTCCATCTCCCTCTTTCGCCTGCAGATCGAAAGCTGCTACACGACATAAAGCCTCAGAGTAAGTTGTCCTTTTTTCACTACCTAATGGCTTTTCCCCCCAAAGAAAGAACAACTTAAGGAGCCTCAAATGCTTGTGATTTGTAAGCACTTAGCAATAATCCACATGCTCAGACACATTCAGGCACTCCCAGCAATAGAAGGAAAATGCTGAAACTGATGTGTGAAAACTACACAGCAGCCATGATTCAGTCTAAGAAAAAAAGGTTTAAACACCTAAAAAATGAAATAACCAAGAGATGCTTCTCAAACATCTTACTTCTTTAAGTAAATGTTACTTCTTTAAGCCTAGGGTTAAGAGTATCTGAAACACAATATCCAACCATGTCGCCAAAATCAACCTGATGGATCCTTCAAAGAAAGAAAGTTCTTTTACATTCTGGGATTGATTAAATATTCGAAACCAACAAGGAAGACGAGTTGAATGGGCTCCTCCTGAGTTAAACTTTCTTCTGTGTTCATGGATATTTTTGTTCAACATTTCTGATGTTGACACCTGAATGCAATCTGCACTAAATGGCCATTTTTCAAACAAAATGTAGCATTAATGAGTTCATTTGCTAGTTTTGAAAGTTTAAAAACTTTTTTTTAAATTTAATTTAATTCCAGAAATACTATTATTATATTAATATAACACACTATTACGAATACTGTGGTTTTAGCGACCATAATTGGTGTGACAGAAACAAGTATTTTTTCTGCTAGAAAGTTAACTTTCAGTCTTGATCTATGTTGGGTATTTCATACTAGACAGAAATATTTAGACTTTTTAGAAATTTCCGGACTCATTCTTAAGGCTGTACAGGAAAGGAAATTTTATTTCAGGCACTGCGTTGCATTCAGTAGTATTAAACAAATAATACATCAGGTGCACAAAATAATGCAGCAGTCATTTGAAAATTAAATGTTAAATCACACAGATTAGTTTTCAGCTTTTGTATTCTAGAAAATAACAGGATACACTAGTGTAACTCAGTAGCTACTTCGGAGCAGAAACAGTTTTAAAGTTTAAAATAACAGTGACAGCCCTACCTTCTGTCTGATTAGATTAATGGTCCCTTTTTAACCAAAAGATAACAGAGTGCTTGGAAATGTAAATGTAGAGGTTTAATGTTGGACAGTCCTTACCATGAAGATACAAAGATAAGCTTACTTATTCCAGTTCTTGAAGTGGTGCTTTGGAATACAGTTCCATGTTACCTCAAGTTTTCCTCCACCTTCTCTCTGAATCCAAAATTGGTTCACAGTAGACATCTTTAATTCTTTTTCCAAGAAACAAGGTAAAGAATAAAGTACTAGAGCACCACATGGTGCTCTAGTGTGCTGCACTGATGTGTGTTTTGTATCCAGTTACCTTTCCAACTTATGATCTCACATTAAGGAATGAAGAATATTTTTCGAAAGCAGTTTTCTTAGCAGGCACAGAAACAAACAATAGAGACAGACACCATATGATATAGTATAAGTAAGTTAATAAAATTTTAATTAGACATATTTGAATCAGAAAAAGTTTGGGATTCAAATACTCTTTTGGAAAGCAACAGTAAATAAGAACTAATTGATGTGCTGTGATCTATCCAGTTCACTAATAACAGAGAATTCTAATTTAATTTATATCAAGACTCTAGCTGTCCAGTGTACCACTGTGCGACATTCACAGTTATTAAGTTATAGTGATTTGGTACAGAGCACAGAATATTTACCACGCTATGCATGATGCATAATGATTTTAATGGCTCCTACGAATCCACTCTGCATGATTTAATTCTGATATAGGAAAAAAGAGTCTTCGGTACATTGTCACCCAGTAATTCAAGTGCTCACAATAAACTAAGTGGGCAGTGCATTGTAATTAATTTGCTCATATCATGGACATTGATAATAATAGTTTCAATTATAACATTATAACATTCTCAAGGTTTCACTATGAAGCCCAAGACAAAAGCAAATCAGACGAAAACAATTTAAATTTTGCATCTTGAAGTATTCACAAACACAGGTCCAACAATGTTTAAATAGTGTTACAATCCTACCAGTTGCCTTATTAAATGTAAAATTACACGTTCTGAGATTCATATGCACACTAGGAAGGTCACATTTTTCAGGTTTCAGATGACTTATAAGTACAGGTAGTCCTCGATTTTCAACTTATGACAAAATCGATTTACGACAGGATCGTCGCAACCTAACCCCATCATAAGTTGATTTCGTCATAAGTCTAAAATCGTGATCGCGTGTATCGCGATACCATATGGATACGTACATCACGACAACTTGCATCGTGATACTACACAAACCATACAGATACGTACATTGCGATCACGTGTATCGTGATACTACATGAACCATACGGATGCGTGAAGTTGTATGACTAGAATGCTTAAAGGCATACGCTTTTGGATCTGATCTTCCATCCAAGTCATCCAAGGACCTTGTCTTTTTTTAGTTGTTATTGTAGCTTTCATAGGCGCTGATCCTTTCACTGCTTTATGAATTCTTTCCTTGTCCTTTACTATTGTGGATATTGACGAATGAGAAAGGCCAAAGTCTCCTGCGATTGTCGATACCGATTTTCCATTTTCATGCTGCACTATTATGTACACTTTCATTTCTAAATCTATTGTCTTTCACTTTCGTTTTTTCCTATCGACAGCACCAGAACACTCACTTTTTTGCTTGCTAACCACCCAAACAATAACATGTGGCAGCACGGTGTCACGCAGGCTGATGATGTCATCAATGTTAGACGTTATGACCAAACGCCGGGACACGAAAATAATATACAGTACTGTACAGTCATACGATTAAGGGGACAACTGTCATAAGTGCGAGTGGCCGTAAGTCGAGGACTACCTGTACAGTACATCAAAAATGCTACAAAGGAGAGGAGGCCATTCAGCCCATCAGGTTTTTTTTTCTGTTCTTATATGGCCCCATAGGCTTTTCCTCTAGAGTAGCCAATCAAGCTAATCTAAAGAACTGGCCAAAATCCCATGCATCCAACAGGAGAACATATAATCTCCACACAGATTGGCGCTACAGGCGGGACCTGGGAAGTGTGAGGCAGTAGGGTTAACAACCAGTGGCTCTGTAATCCTTATTCTCCTGCTCCTTCAGTCTCCTAATCGAGACTAAAGGAGGGCTTTAAATAGGAAGATTCTGACACATAGAGCCACTTCTTTTTTCTTATTCATTATTAAACTAGTAAGTTTCAGAAGGAAAAGTCACACGACAATGCAGAATCGGAAATCTCTTGAGCCAGTTGGTACATTAGCAATGATTTTGTAAATCTCGAGAACCGCAGTCTCAGACACAGTTCCTGGAGGGGCTAGTGTCTTCTGCTTTTTGTTCCAACCTCTTTCTCACTTACGTGGTTGATATAATTATTGAATTAGCTGTATAGTTGTTATACATCTAATCAGGCTCCAAAGTAATTTATAGGTAACTGGCCTTTTATTGAAGTGAATGTCTAATGTAATCAACTGTAAAAGACATTAAGAAAAATCCTATATATGTCTAATTTATAACAAAGCGAGCTTAATTGTTTAATGGACGACTAAGGTTGAAACAAAAACCAGAAGGCACTGGAATTGTTTGAGACCCCTGTGGAAGAAAATATAAATATGTAACTATCAAGGTTGTTAAAACATTAGAAAGAAGATGTCATCTTTTGCATGTTTTGCACACCGTCCTTCAGAATGGGCGGCAGGGATTGCCCTTAACAGAAAGCTGATAAAACTGAGCTGAGCAACTGATCATTTGGGGCATCAGAGCATGTGCTGTACAGAAGGAATTAATGGAGTGTAATTATTGCAAATGGGCTAATTTAATCAATTATACGTGCTAATATTCCCAGTGGAATTCATGTATCTTAATTTCTAGCCCCTGCACTTTTTAAATTATTGTCAGGTGCTATGCAGAATATAATCACAGTCATTTGGAGAAACTTCATTAGCATTAAAGATGTTTCTAATGAGTGTGAGGTGCAAGCCTCATAATAAACACAAAAATTATCTGTTGAGCCACAAAGTACTTTATAACATAAACAGCTACTAATCACCAGTGACTTGCATTACCTACAGCCTGACGGAGACAGCTGTCACAACTTTTATTCTGGATAAGGAATTGTGGACCTCTGTGCAGTACTATGTTTCAGGTCATGAGGTTGGATCACACAGCTTTGATCTGCTCAGTAGAAGATTAACTGATGAACACATCGCCCTGGCTGCAATACAAACCCAATTGTCTTCTGGATAATAAAGTATCTGTCATTTATCTAGGCAGCAGAACACTACTGAACAGAAACTTTGCAGAATATAATTCAGGAGCTTGCAGCAGCCCTATAATTTTCAGCATTTTGTGATTGCTAGTTTGGATGGTTATGTTTTGCTGTTGTCTCTTTTGGCTGAGAGAGCAATGGCCTGTTCATGGGAATGAGGCTGTTGGAACCTCTCATTAACTAAGTGGAGTGAGCTTAGGGGAGAGTGGTGGGAGGAGAAGAGGTGCAAGGCAACAAATACTTGGAAATTAGTGCTTTGCTACCCATATTTTTACTTAGCCATTTGCTTCAGCTGTATGAAAGCTGAGGGTTGACTTCTGTCCTGAGTTTGTGCTACTAAACTCCATTATTTGAGAAGCTTTTATTAAGTTCTTAGGATCTTAGGCTCTGTCGCCTCAGAATTCCCAAACCAGACTCTTATTAATTACTTGTAAGGGATATCTCTGCTTGCAAATAGGATCTGCGCCTGTGGCTGGAAGGTTGCCGGTTCGTATCCCGCAACCGGCAGAGGAATCCTACTCCGTTGGGCCCCTGAGCAAGGCCCTTAACCCCAACTGCTCCAGGGACACAGTATAAATGGCTGACCCTGCGCTCTGACCCCAAGCTTCACTCCCTGTCTGAGAGAAGAGCAAGTTGGTGTATGCGAAAAGACAAATTCCTAATACAAGAAATTGTATATGGCCAATAAAGTGATCTTATCTTATCTTAAATGTCATGATTATAACTAAAATCTGCCATGCCCCTCTCCACCATTGAGCAGTGGGGCGAGCTAGTATCTACATGGTAGCTAGCCTCCTGTCATTTAACCACTTGTTTCCCATTAAGCATGGTAATTAACTTGATAGGAGTCTTGTACCACCTGGAGGCAATTATCCACCATGCCTGCCAGGTTCAAGACTACATAAGCTGTGATTTGGCGATGCTTTGGACCTCTGTCACAGAGTTTGGTGCGTTTCTAGTGTCCCGAGTTCTTACCTCATTTGATTCCTGGATTATGGACCCCGACTTCGTTCGTTGGATTCTTCTCTGCTTTGTACTGTGTCTCTTGGCTTTGAACTTTGCTTGTCCCTGTTTACGGGGCACACCAGCCTGCTTGTGTCTACCTGGACCATGCTTCCCTGTCCTCACCTTCACTGCACCTGTCTGTCTCCCACAGCAGACACAGTGCAGCTTGCTCACACTGCTGTTTACCTGTTTGCTAGTGTTTCTCTGTGTGCTCTTGGGTTTGTTTCATAAAGACGTGTTACTCCATTAATATTCCCTGATTTTGGTTGTCTTCTCATATTTTACTGTCTTTAGTAAGGTAAAATTAAACATTGAGTCCCTAAGAGGTCATATGTAAATTGTTATTCTGTATACAAGGTTGTTGATTTGTGAAGTCTAGAACCACCTTTGTGAAACAGATAAATATATATCACCTGATTTAATATTTGTTTGATGGATTAAAGGTAGGTTTCTTTAACCGCTTTTTTCAGTAATCTGCTCTGAAATTGCGGTGTATTTACCAACTACCAACAAGCAATAATCAATAGTTATTGTTCCTTTGTTCCAATGTGTTTTAAGCTTAAAGCTGCCCAGAGATGAACTTGAGAAACCCTGAGCTGGGGGGATTTGCAATAAAGGAATTTACAGATGTCCACTGAAAAAAAAAATAAAAGCAACCCTACCAAAAGACACAAGGCACTCATTACAAAGGAATCAATTCCTTTTTTTTTCGATCCGACAGCTAGCTGATGGTCAAAATCCATTAGCTGTAGGTTCCCAGGGCCAGAAACTAAATGTCTCTTTTCTCATGCTCTTTTTGTTCAGCTTTTGTAAGTTTTTCCATTGATCCTTATTTTGTCTTTCTTTCTTAATTTTATGGAGGCAGGTTGTTTTCTCGTGAAGGAGACAAGCCTTGCAAGCAGCATTTTAAAAGGATTTAGTCTTCCTTAACTTCAGTGTATCTGCCCTTGTGTGCTTAGCTACCTGTCACCTCAGGGGCAGGATACAAACAGATACTAGAACAACCTCAAAAATAAGAAAAAATGTAACAGACTGTAATTAAATTCTCCCTTTGGCAGACAAAGAGAGCAAGAAAGGCAATTTTCCAACACTAGCCTTTGACAAAAGCAACACTTAAAAGAAAAATAAAACCACAACTTGATTTAATTGCAATGCATTTTTCAAAACACTAGCAAATGTATAGAAAACCACACTGATAACTGTGCAAGACATGAAAAAATGTAATTTTGGCCATACAAATTGGTAATTAGAAATGGATGGAATTACGTTATACATGTCTTGTTGACCTAAAGCTTTGAAGTTTGGAGGTGAATGAACATGATTTTCTATCATACTACAGATGTCGGCTTATTGCCTCTATTATGTTTCTGCAGTACCATTCTTCATTGTCGATTCAAATTGAAACTTGAATTAATTCAAACTTCCAACCCACCTCTCTATTAATGACTTTCCTGATGAGTATATTCAAGAAGCCTCTGATGGAGGCTGAGGCTCCACAAAGATGTTCAATTTATGATTGATTCAGTGGGTTGAAGTTTTGATTTGATCTGAGGGCCTTTATCCATATTATAATTGTTTAAGCCTAGCTAAATATATCCTAAAGGATAAGATTAAAACAAAGTATAAAATACCTGATGTCAAAAGCACAAGATTAACTTATTATTATTTTTATTATTATTATTGTTCTCGGAAGTACAATACAGTGCAATATTGTGCTACGGTTATTGTTCATTCATAACCACGAAATTTTGCATTTGACAGATTTTATTGTGAAATAATACAATTAATAATACACATTTTAGATCATTACCAATGTTACCACTGTCACACGAGACATACTTAGTGAACTTTTTATCAAGTGATTTATCAAGTCTGTTTTGCATGCTTGTACATACAGCATATGTGCATGAACTAGGTATATTGTGCAACTAGAGCATAAAGAAAACCTTCTATTATTTTGTTGTGACGAGTGTCAGTGTAAGCAATGTGTCATCACTTTGTTGGCATAGAAAACTCTGTTCTGTATGCCACAAAAGTGAATAAGTCATGTTGGTTTTTTTAAAATAATTATGTATTATGTGCTATGATGCTTATATATTCCAGAACACTTCCTTAGATTCCCTGCCTTTGTATGACACTGAAGCTAAAGCTTATTTTTGTAAGCCTCTACATCCATTATCATGTGTTTTTATACTTTTAAGAAGACATGTTCGTCCAGATGCCATAGTGTTTATTTCTGGGGTTCAGCTCAGTCACTTAGTCACAGAAGTTCAAAGGCGCATCCGTTTATTCATGGCAAAACAAGGTTCTTGCATCAATTAACACTTTGTAAAATCTTAAAACAAATGCATAGCTGATTGTCACCAGGATTCCCAAAGCAGCTGTGCACAAATGGCAGAGTGCTGCTGTGGTACAGCTGAGATTAGTCACACCAGGCTCTCTCAGCTTTCCAGCAGACAGCAACTGCTGTGACTTTCTGCCTTGCACTGAGAGTTGTGCTGCTGCTCCAATTCACACTGTCTCGCCTGTTGGGCACTGTGGAGTTTGCACTGTGTCAAATGACAAGTGGATCTGCAGATGTCAAAGGATGCCTACCTGTCTGCACCTCTGTCTCTCCTGGGCAGATGCAATGCAATGTCAAGGCAAGAGAGCCACATCCTAAACACTAATGAGGTTTTTTTTTCCCCAATTGCAAAGAGTATACGCTAAAAAATAAAATAAAAGCCAATCAAGGGCCACATTTAAGAGACATCATGACCAGTTAAATCGTAATTTGACAGTCCAAACCAGAAGGTTTTTCCCATCATTTTGATCTGATTTAACAGGTGTGGCATCAGTGATTTTTTGTTTTTGTAACATGGTTGTGCTGGGCATTGTAATGACATAAGTAAGAAATGGACTAGCATACATAGAGAGGCCTTGCTTTAAGGGCTTGTCCTGCCTCTCTCTTTAAGGTATGGAAGGCACCAGTGATGTAGCCCTGTACTCAGGCCTTGCTGCCGGGGTTACTGCCGTTGCGGTCCTAGTGGTGGCAGTGACGCTGTACCGGAAGAGCCAGAGCGAGTATGGGGTAGACGTCATCGACTCCTCTGCCCTGACTGGAGGTTTCCAGTCCTTCAACTTCAAGACCACCCGGCAAGGTGAGTGGTAGGAGGCATGTGTGGGGTTTCTTACAACAGAGCCCCGCACTGCTGCGTGTCAGATCCATCTTTGGTGGTAATTAATCTTGAAAGAGAGGACAATACTGAGTAAAGTTTTGTTTAACAACTACAGACAATAGAATGTCTAACTTCAGTCTGACTCCCTTCAGGAGGGAATATTTCCCTTTGTCCCCAGGCAATTTTCCCCACAGTCCGCAATTTCCGCTTGCCTTCACTGTCTTGATAAAAAAAATATGCATGTTTCTAAGCCCTTAAGGACGTGATCCAAGTCCACCAACATTGAGTAAGGAATATGTGGTTACATATGTGTTACGTCAAGTGACATGCACACATGAGGTATTGTCTGCTCAATCAAAGGACTGGAACACATGACAGGTAAAAACATTGGAAAATAGACAAAATAATCTAATACTGCTAAATGTATAAGAAAGATTAGCAAAGCAAGGAATCACAGAGAAAATAATGCAATGTTATGAACACTGGGAAATAAGAATAGCAGAGAAAAATATATACAGTATGATAGGTATGAAACGTAAAAGGAAAGATACAAATAAAAAAGGAAAAATTCTTACAAGCATTTTGAATCTACTGAAAACAGTGAGAGAAAATAAATCAGAACTGCCTCTGCCTCTGTGAATTCAACAACAACAGCAATTAACAGCAATGTGCAGCCCTTTTCTTATTAAAGAATTAAATTACTTTTTAATTAAACGGTTTAGAGTCTAGACATTCTACTAGAAAGTCGTAAGCAAAAAAAATAAAACCATTGTAATCGTAATTAAAGATATTCAACGATATAAGTATAGAAGAAAAACATCTATCCCTGCAACAGGCAACATGTTAGTGCAAGGTATTTCCTAAGTCTTTCAACAGTGTTTTAAGCTTAAGACTAAGAGAGCTGTACTTTATATCTCATTATTATTTTGAATACCACTGGGATTTGAGCAGAACATGATAATATCCAACATTTTAGGATTTTATAGCATAAACAGAGCTCCCAGCCCCTGTTTTCCTTGCAGAACGAGTATGTTCCCACGAGAAGCCACATTCCACCCTGAGCTATTTGGACTTGTTTTGAGCGATTATACCGGCCTCCCTCATTCGGTTAACGGGTGCTTCAATCATCATGTAACGCAACGGGGTTCAGGCGGGCGCCCTTGCCTTCTGCCTTCTCAGGTCGGCCCCGCACCGTAGGGGGTTGCGAACCCGGGCCTCCGGCGTCACTCAACAGGGACTCAGCTTGTTGAGCTAAAGAGAGATCTCTCTACAGCCCAGTGGCTGTAGTCCTGCTATTACAGGGAAGGGTGGTGACGTCACCGCTCTGGTAAGCCGGCTCTTACACACCACTGATGGCCGTAAGCGTTACACTCTCCCCCGCTTAACTTGCCGTCCTCGGCGAAGGGCTATCCCACCCCACTGCTGACACCAATGTAATGCAACGGGGGTTCAAACAGGCGCCCTTGCCGCATCAGGTCGGCCCCGCACCATCGGGGGCTCGAACCCAGGACTCCGGTGTCACTCAACAGGGACCCAGCTTGTTGAGCTAAAGAGAGATCTCTCTTTAGCTCAACAAGCTGGGTCCCTGTTGAGTGACGCCGGAGGCCCGGGTTCGCGTCCCCCACGGTGCGGGGCCGACCTGTGAAGGCAGAAGGCAAGGGCGCCCGCCTGAACCCCGTTGTGTTACAGTCATGTCCACCACTATTTAAACCCTGCTTTGCCACTGATTCGGTTCTGTCATCGAGCTACCAAACTAAGGTAGTGCTATCTGCAGTACTAACCTGCGTCACAGAAGGAAACTCTGCCTGAATCTACCTGACGATTCCTGTTAGCATCCAGTCTTCTGCCCAGCACCGAATCAGTGGCTAGATTCTCTCTGCCAGAATCCTACACGTCAGTGCAGCCCCTTCTCCTTCTGCGATGAAGGCTATGCTTGCTTCTATTCCTATCCGGGTCCTGATCGCTATTTCCCTTCAATAGTCGCCATCTTACTCCATTCTGCCTGTGCCCATCTTCAACAGTCTCCAATCATTATTTCACTTCGGCTCTCTTTGCCAGCCTCTGCGTACACCCAATCCCCACCAGGCTCTAGTAATGGATTTCCAGCCTGTCAGCAGAGGCGGCTATTTTATTCACCCGCCACGGCATAATAAAATAATAGCACTGGCAAGTCTTCTTCCACTCCACTTTATCAATCCTGTGGGTCTACTGTCAGTATTTGCTCATGAATATACTGTCACCAATCTATCATTGCCCTTATTTCAGCCATGCTCGTTAGAATATGATACCTTTAGTCAACTTCAATGCCTATCTAAACTAAGTGGGGACTTTGAGTGCTCTATATTTTACAGTTGTAATTATCATTGTGTAGTAGATTATTCAGTGGCACAATCCATATTTAATGATAATATATGGACAGAATGTGACACAGACAAAACAAAATTCTCAAGTTCCTGACTTGAGAGATTTAGGGGAAACTGAGCAATGCAAAGTTTAATCCTTTGGAAGGTGATCTGCTCTTTTCAAGGTGTTTCTGGACACTCTGGTGTCTTTCAAGAAACAGCTGAATGACATCCTCAGATCAATTAGCTGCGAACTACCAAACAGGCTAGATGGTTTCTCCTGCTCTTATGTCCTTTAATCCAGTATTTTGACCCAGGAAACTAGAATATTACAGAGAACTTCTTCTCTTAAAAATGCTCAGTACTGTGTGGGATTTTTAAGAGTTTTTTTTCTAGAATAACAGTTATTTAACTCAGTCTAGCCAGGCACTTGTCCTAGGGTCCTGGGTTGATTTCCTTACCTGACAGTTCTGGGTTAGCAAAAGTGATTGTCATCACTGCAGAGGATAATAAAACACTGTTTCTGACAGTGCTCTGAATGCAAAAGCTGCAGAGAGTCTCTCATTTTCTCCTCCCAAGGCTTAGGACTGCATTCACACTCCCCTTTATAAACCTAACAGCAGGACCATTGGAGCCAGGGATTATTTGTGTTGCCATCAATTCTGCTAAATAGGCCAACTTTTGTATCTACTTGCACTAGCTGTTTGTAGTTTCCCTGCTGAAATGAATCAGCATTTTCATTCCACTACACTGCTGCAAAGACCAAACTATTCAACAGAAATGTTAGTGTTTAACTCAAAGTGCTCTCACTGTTTGCAAGGCACACACGTTGCAGGTAAAAAGCACTGAAAAAGCACTGTTGTATTGTAAATTAAATTGTACATAATTGCCTAAACAATATAAAATATTTACTTGGTTCATTACTTGGGTTCTTTTCACAAGAGTGTATTGAAAAAAAGTAAGTCTACCGTATTTGCATTGAACTGTATATTAGATATGCAGTTGTATACTGTGTGTTGTGAGTGGTGTGTGTATTTGATCATTTGTTGTCATTGTCTGATGTATTTTCTAACTCTAACTAAGCATATAACAAGTCTTCTTCAAGTTACTAAAAGAGAATTTGCAAATGAATTCAAATGTGTACAATGCTTTTTGTTTTAAGCATTGTTTTGAAAGGTGAATTGTGTGTGTAGCACCTAAATCCAGTACTTCTCTCCTTATTTGCTGATACTTATTTCAGGTATTTAGGTAAAGTCATTATAAAGGTATTTATATCATAGAGTAACCATATTTAATTTAAACCATATTTAAATTATATTTAAAATTATTTATTTTTTCATTGTAGAAACTTGTGTGCAAGGCTCAGAAATACATTTTCAACTTGTTTATTTAAAATGAATCATTTTAACATCAGCTCAGGATAAAGAAAAGTAAGTAAATTATAAATATATACAAAAGGTGCAAATTACAAAAGTATATCAGAGGGGAAACAGAATATACTGTACAGTACAAATGAATGTTTTAATTTGAAGGTACAAAAGGATGTGTAGTTAGTGTTTGAAGTTGGATAAAAATGTAAACAGGCATCAGGATGTTTGGGAACATGGCTCTACAGAGGAACTGAAAACTTTCGTATTTTTCACATTTCTTTCTCACAGGATCAATTTTGAGTTGCTGTTTGATTAGCACAATTCTAATCTCTTAGATGTTCTTAACCTTCATGTATTTTTATATTTGTATATTTTAAAACAATGTTTTTCTAGAAATGTACATTTGCGGAGTAAAGCTTTAGACTTTTGATTTAACAAAATAACATCAGAAAATATTTTCAAGTTAGTTGATGCTATTTTAATATTTCAGGGCCCAAAAAGCCTCAAGACTTCAAAGAACATCGTAACACTTTCTACTGCTCTAAAGTGGAACATCAGCAGTAAATCATGCAGCGTAATTGTCTTAAATGTTTTTGGCTGTACTTCAGTCTTCCAGGAAGGTCAAAAGCCAAGACAGTAAATCATGCTTAAGACTCTTCCCTTGTCTGTCTGAATTAGCGGTGCTTCTGGAATTGGTATGTGTGAGTGATTTTTAATCAAAAGTCTAACTCCTAGCCTACCCTCAAGGCAACTCACATTGGATTCATTCAATTAACTTTTTTTTCAATCTGGTATTTTAATTTTCACCTTTCATTTTAAAATGTCAGATTTTTTTTACCAGGAAAAAAATTCCACCAAAGTATTTTATGTGTTTTTTCTCTGACTGCTGTGGAGAAGGTGGGCCCAGGACCAGTCTTGGAGTACAGCAGGCTAGCAGGTTTTATGGATCTCTTTAAATCAACAGCACCTCATGAGCTGGGAAGAGCTTTTCCGATGTTTCATTAAGCCAATAATGTGTTCAATTGGGTTGTTACTGTAAAAGTTAAGCTGGAATGAGTAACATCAGACACAGCTGTTCTCCAGTCAGTACAACTGTGCTTATTTGTACTTGTTTTGTACCTACAAACAAAAATACACCTCAGGTATTGACCATATAGTACTTGCAATTGCTGTTTAATACTAGGTAGTAGTCAAAATCTACCCAAATCAATAATGACATTATGGGTCTGTTTCACACCTACCTGAATATATTGTCATGCAAAAATTAAATAACCACCCTCTGTTAAACGTTGCAAACTTCTTCAGTCAGGCTAAAGACTGTTCTGCAACAATGAAATAGTTCTTTCCAAGGTTTTTAGATTTTGATTACTTCAGACATGATGCTCTTTGCTCTAGTTCCACTGGATCTTAGTGCCATTTTCAATACTAGAGCCACTACATCCACTTTTGTCATGTTTCATTTCTGGTAATGCTCTCAGTTGGATTAGTTACAGTATTATTTCCTTGTGACAAAGCAGTTCTATGGGTGGGCTCAGAATCCTGGTTAATCTTGGGTGTTCATCAAGGCTACCTGGGATATATTCAGTTACACGCTTCCCTGCTACATTTCCACCTTTATACTAATGATAACTCACATTAGTACAGTATGTACTGGTGCACATTTGCTGCCATCGCATCACCCAGGCTGGGGCTACAAATAAGTGGTGGTGGAGGGGAGTCCCCATTACCTGTAAAGAGCTTTGAGTGGAGTGTCTAGAAAAGAGCTTTATAAGTTTAAGGAATTATATTATTCTTTGAAACAGATCTCATCTCTGTAAATAAGATAGCTTTCTTTCATCTTGGGAATATTACTCAGTGCAGTAACTGTTCTATCAAAAGAAGCTGCTGGGAAAACTAGTGTGTGCTTCTGTTTTATGCAAAGTTGAATACAGGACTGCAATGCCCTACTTGTTGGGTTGCAAAGCCAACTATTTCTTGTGTCCTGGTGAACATGGAAGCTCTGTCTGGAGATCTCTGCACTGGCTGCCTGTTGAATTTGAAAGTCATGTACCAAAGAAGTTTTGGTATTAAAGTATGAGGGAAAGCTCTTCCCTTTCTCTCCCTTATTTTTGACACCCTTCCTGGCTAGCATCAACTCCTGTCCTCTAACACTTGTCTCTTATTTGTCACCTGAACAACTTACAAAGTCAGGAATTAGCCTTAAAACATACCTGTTTGAAGTGCCATTCCTTATCTTTCATATTGACATATTTTTATTGTCCTTGCTTATTGTTATTACTGCTTTGGTCTTATTATTTCATCAGTCCTATACAGTCCTATATCCCAATATATCTTTAAACAGATACTTTAAAAAGATCTTTAAGATCAGAACTTTAAAAAGACAGGCTCTGGCTCTCCTGCAGCCCTGAATTTGATTATACTAGATTTCTAACAGTTTCATGAAATGTGGTTTGAGCAAAGAAATCAAAGTAGATGGAACCAAATTTAAAACAAAATTTGTGTTTTTCCATTGATGTTTGTCCACAGGTCGTGACCAAAGTCAGTCTCCAGCTTGCTTTTTTTTAGATCATAAGCCTGTGATCTATCTCTCTTCCAGGCAATCCTCTGCTTTTGAATTCCTCTATGCAACCAGACCTCACAGTCAGTCGAACATACAGTGGACCTATCTGCTTTCAAGACCCCATGGATAAGGAGCTGATGACGGAGTCCTCTCTGTTTGACCCCTTGCCTGACATCAAGGTGAAAGTTCAGAGTTCGTTCATGGTGTCGCTAGGTGTGGCAGACCGGGCGGAGTACCATGTCAAGGCCCATCCTGAGACCTTCCCCAGGGGGCTCAACAGAGACTACAACACAGTGGATGGGCGGAAAAAAAATCTGCTGACCCCCAACCTCTCCGCTGTGCCCTCCAAACCTGAACTCAGAACTGTGGGCATATTCGGGCATCTGGGCGGTCGTCTAGTGGTCCCAAACACAGGTAAACTTGGTGATGCTGAAAGGAGACAGCTTCAGTCATAGCTGTAGTGCAGCAATCAAACTCTTTGAACTTAAATTGTGTTCACTAAATGGTTTTTAGTGGTTAAAAGTCATAATACTATGTGTTACATCTTTGTTTTAATAGTGTGGTTACATCAGAAGTTTATAGACAGATTTGTACAATTTTTCCAGTGATAATATACAGGGATTTCTGTTTATATTTACATTTATTTGGCCTGTGGCTAGATCACTCACTAAAAAAAAACAATTATGTGGTAAATCACTTACATCATGTGATTGTTTTAAAATTTTCTTCAGGATAGCTTCAAACTATGTTCTTTTGTTAACATACATTTCCATAGTCAAAGTCTGTGCAAAATGGTCACTGAAACTGGTCTGATATGTTGTAGAGCAGCTACCTGTAACACAGGCTTTAGTAAAATAACTTCAGGAAACAGTTACAAGTAAGGAATGCCTCTGTTGGGACTGAATGACATCAGGTCTATAACATTGTTATGGTGATAAAATAAGCAATTTTAAAACATCTCACAAAATATAATTTTCATATACGTTGTCTGATGTGTTTTTATTATCCAGACCATCAGAATCATTGCTTACAGCACACATTTGCAGTATTCTGTTATTATTATTGTGGTTGTTGTCAATAGCAGCAGCATTGTTGTTGAAATCAAACCCATTTTACAAAAAGCTTTAAGGCCTATATAAGTGGATGCATTGCTTTTAAAGTTCCAAAAAGCGGAATTATGCATTAAGCCCACTCAAAAGGAACGAAAAATCTATATGAATACCGCTGTGAAAGAGAGCTCTTATATTTGCAGTGACAAAGGCACAGAAAATTGCCTGTTTGTGCTTCACAGCTCCCTTGCCAGCCTTGGACAAAAAGGTCACTTTTGATCTCATGCCATAAAGAAAGGGCAATGGAAAGCAAATCCATTCAGCATGAGGGTTACAAGGGGTCTTCTGCTCAGGGTCAGCGGCCATTGAAAGCTATTTATCTGTCTGGTATTCTCAGAGCCCTTGTGAATCAAGACCACCATTTCGATGGCTTCACTTATTGTTCAGATCTGCAAAAAAAACCTCTCCTCACATCAATCATTTCGTGACCACTTATAGCAAATGGTCAGTGGGTGAAATAGACAGCTCCTTAATGCATAACAATGTTTAAAATGTTATGCCTTTGCGGCGGACTGTGTCCTTTGGTTGTTTCTCTTTAGGTTAATATTTGCCATGATAATGTAACGCAACGGGGGCTCAGGCGGGCGCCCTTGCCGCATCAGGTCGGCCCCACACTGTCCGGGGCTCGAACCCGGGACTTCCGCGTCTCTCTGCAGCGTGGCAGGACTACAGCTACTGGGCTGTGGAGAGATCTCTCTTTAGCTCACGGGGCTAGGTCGCTGCAGAGAGACGCGGAAGTCCCGGGTTCGAGCCCCGGACAGTGTGGGGCCGACCTAATGCGGCAAGGGCGCCCGCCTGAGCCCCCGTTGCGTTACATTGGTGTCAGAAGCGGGGTGGGATAGCCCTTCGCCGGGGACGGCGATTTAAGCGGGGGAGAGTGTAACGCTTACGGCCGACAGGTACTGTGTAAGAGCCGGCGTACCAGAGCAGGTGACGTCACCGCCCTTCCCTGTGATAGCAGCGACCTAGCCCCGTGAGCTAAAGAGAGATCTCCCTACAGCCCAGTAGCTGTAGTCCTGCTATCACAGGGAAGGGCGGTGACGTCACCTGCTCTGGTACGCCGGCTCTTACACAGTACCTGTCGGCCGTAAGCGTTACAATAACCAACTATTCTGTTTAAAAAAAAAAGCTTTTAGAATAGAATTACTTCTCATTATTGGATTGCCAGAAAAGCCTGCAAGAGCTTCGTGTTGTCATTGCAGAAATGACAAAAAAATCGGTGCTTGAAAGGAGAGGAAGTAATAAAATATAGTAGTTCAGGTGGGTAGCTGCGTCAGCATGCGTAGGCTGCAAAGGAACAAGTAATAGGTTTATTCCATGCTGAAAAAAAGAAGAAAGAAAACACAACGTTTCGACCGTGGAGCCTTCTATTCGTATTAGTTGTAACCCTCCCCCCTGCCACTTTAGCTTTATGTGCAGTGGTGACACAAAGGGGAACAAGCTGATGAAGTAATTAAAAGCTATAAAAAGCAAACACGGAGATCACACAAGTGTACCCATTACATCCTCCACACACACATTGAGTGGATGTTGACGTCACCGTTTTGTCTTGTACTGTACATCAATAATCTTTCTCTGTGCTCTTCCCTGACAATAGTTTGGAGAAATAACTCTGCGGTTGTTTAAGGGTGTATAACATCTATCTCAAAACAAAACTCATACATTTTACATACAAGCAATGTGACTCAAATGATACCAGTTGTCTGAAATGGGGGTTTAAGTATTTGTCATAGGTACTGTAATGAACTGCACTTTGTGAAGAAAATGTATTGCTGTTTCTGCAGTTTATGCGCACATTGCAGTATGCTTCTGCTGCAAGCAGACTAACAACAAAATGCTTGGACTGAATAGGAATCCAACTGAACTGTACCTTGTTCACCATTAAAAGATGCTTTTATCCAAAGAGTTTTAATAAAGACAAGAGGTTGAATTATGCAGATATTCGTGGCAAAACTACTTATAACAATAACTGTTTCATTTCTCATTCAAAAGTTATTTTTTAACCTCGATGGAGGTAATGTGCTTAAAGAGGCACATAGTGAGTTATAAGTTTGCACCTGAGCCAGGACTGTACTAGAAACTTGGTGGTAACAAGTAAAGTGGACTATCTAACCCATCAATTTCCCTACGGGATTAATAAAGTATTATCTATCTATCTAACCCAGTGTATCTGACCTTGTGTCTCTAATATGCATATAGTCAGATGTTGTGGTATTTGTGCAAAAACACAAGTTTTATTACAAAGATGTGAATGCATCCAGGATCAGATAAAGTGATTCTATATTCACCTTAGGGATTTTTGTTGTTTGACCCATATCAGTATTATCACTGTGAACATCTGTTTAACATTTCTTCATAAGTTTCTTTACCTTCCATTCTCGTAAATATGTATAAATGCTGAACAGAAAGAAAAAGATTTTACACTCCAAAGATAAATGGATTTAAGAACCTTAAGTACAAAACCATGGTTTAGTAAGACGTTTTTTTTCTATAGATGGAGAAGCACAAAATGCTGAATAAATTGGAATAAGTGCTCAAAGCAGTTTAAATGGTTGAGTGTTTGTGCTTTAGCAAAATGAGCACATTCCCCAGGGACAGACTAAAAGAATGCACAGACAAACGTCAGGATGACATTTTCTCTATTCTTCACTAATTCTTCTCCTCTGCACATACATACACACACTACCACACACCCAGACCACCACCAATCCCCTGTGGCATTTCTATCAGCTGGTAGAATGGATTGGCACCCGGGAGAGTAATTGGTTGAGGCTGCATCGCAGCCTGTGCCACAGTGATGATTTAAGAGCTCCTGGAGGGCTGCTTCGCTGTCAGATCAAATAAAAGCCTGTCAGGGTAGCAGGTGTTTTTTTTAATGAAAGCTAACTGGTGGAGTGTCAAGTTGGAAAATGTGAACTCCACACACTAAGGGCAGTTCCACTGTGGAGACAGCAGCAGCAGATTCCCAGAATGCTCCTGTCCCTCTTCTCTATCTCTCTTTTTCTGCATCTCCCTTCCTCCCACTTTTTCTCACAGTATCTAAGCTTCTGAACTATATGCCTGTATGTACTATTAAATATTAAAATGCATATATATATATACAGTATACAGCTGAATGTACTTACATAGCAAAGAGAAATTGAGTGAAAAGCAGTTCAATGGTAGGTTGTTGTAGACTAGTACAATTGCAGGTCAGAGAGCATGCAGCACGTTAGGAACATAACAAGCATGCTTGAGATCATATCAACATAGTGCACCATGTGTGAGGCTGAAGTGCATCATAACAGGGCCGTACACCTTGCACAAAAACAGTTTTCTTCCTGTGACAAATGATTTGTCCTCAAGAGTTTACATGTCTCAAAGGACACATTTTTCAGGAGTTTCAAAGATGTTTGTTAGATGGGCATACTGTAGTTTCCTCAAAACAGGACGGCAAGTTAAAAACTACACCCCTGCCCCTCTCTGTCACTCAGATACACTCAGGGTGTGCTCAGTACATATCATACACAAGTTCTGGGAGTAATACACAGTATGTGACTAATGTGCTTTCAAATGTGTCTAGTTGCTGAGCACCTGACTGTTCATTCTCAGTGACAACTTGCATTACTACTTCAAGTATGATATCTTTTGCAGGCACGAAGAGCTGTGGATAAAAATAAATCTGTGAGGCTGGGTGGAGGATGAGGCTACCTACAGTATTAGATCACATTTGTGGTTACATTCATTGCCAATAATTGCTCTGGTGGAAAGAAGTACTCTTTGGTTACTCTCTTTGTGAGACTATGGTCACATTATTTTTTCACTTGTTTAATCTGCCCTCTTTTTCTTTTTGTCTGAGAGCTCTCTTTCCTGTAGTTTAATTGTTCCAGGTAATACAGTCATACATGAGAAAACATTTTCTGTAGTGACACAACATTCTGACATTTCCTTCTCAAAACCTTTTGTTCCCATGTGTGCTCTGTCTAATAGAATTATGAAGCAATGTCTAATATGTCAGTAGCAATGTGCATCTCATAAATTCCCTCTCTCAGGATATTCTTCCCTATTAGGCTGTTGATGTCACTACAATAAAAAACAGCTGGATTTTCTTATTGTACATCCTATTTGTATGTAATAGTACGAGCAAAAAAAGTTCATATTAAATAGTAGCACTGTTAGAAGTAGAAGAATCATATTGTGAAAATAATCATGTTTTTTAATACAAAGAACATCCCTGAGCTATATACTGAGATGTCTGCATTGCAAACAACAACTAGATATGGTTTAGTCACATATGATGCTTAAGAGACATGCTGTGCACAGCAAAAGGCCACAGATTTTATGATTAGCTTTTCCAACAAATGTCCCATCTCACAGTTTTCCTTTCCTCAGCTTTAAATGCTCTGTGACCCCCCCCCCCCCCTCCACCTTACCCACATGTCTGTGTGTTTCAGGAGTTAGCTTGCTGGTACCCCATGGGGCGATTGCAGAGGACGCTTCCTGGGAAATGTACATGATCATCAATCAGGAGGAGTCGAGGTGAGTACAGCTGACCGAGTCAACTTTGCAGTGAGGGTCCCTGCACGACGGCAGGTTGGGCACAGCAGGCAGTGTAGACCAGTGCTATTTGCAGGAATAAATTAGGAGTCAAGCTTACTGTGCCTTTTTCAGAAATAACACTGCTCTCCAACCCTTCGGCCTGGCCGGTCTCTGATCTGTCTGGAGAGGTATCAACCCGAGCATCCTGACAAGCAGAGAGGCTGCCTATGCCAAAGAGCAGTTTTCAGTCAGTGAAATTAAATAGCTAATAACCTATCGTTACAAATGGGGGGATATGAAAATGGTGAAAATCAGGAATTGACCGAGCAGTTTAGTCAGTAAGTGAAATAGCTATTCATCACCCCCAACTTGTAAGTGATTTCTAGCAATATTTGTTGAAAAGAGTAATAATCCAGGCACAATTGGTTAAAAAAATATTTATTACAATGACAAGACACAAACTACACTACACACCACAAAACATATAACACACAAGTTACTCTATGTACAGTACTTACAAACTGGCGTTAGGCGTTTCGGAGGCCTAATATTCCGGTCACCCAGAAAACCCCAGACTGTTACTAAGCATTAAGCTCTTAATAGCTACAGAGGCCACATAAGAGATAAGCTGCCTTCTAACTAAATACAATGCAACCTTAAATCCCTCTCTCTGCACCTCAGATGCCACAAAAATAAATGGGAGCTTATGTCCCCATCCATAAAAATGAACCGTAAGAAGAAAAGCCATTTCTGACTGGGGTATCTTTTATCCAGGAAACCAAAGTTCCCTAAAAACACAGAATAGCACACTTCTTTAGCAAGGTTCAAATACTTAGCTCCAGTCAGTTTTGGTTTGGATGATCATGAAGTAGCAGACCTCAGCAAACATCCTCTCTGCTTTGAATCTAGAAGTGTTTACTCTGCCAAGTGTCACCCATGTTATCTAAACTCCAAGAGACACTTCTTAGTAACCTTAAGCTGTAACACTATTGTATTGTGCATTACAGCATGTTGTTTCATGAGACACAGCTCCTTAATGCGTGTTCTTTTGTAGTGGTGTGTGGTTATAGAGTTTTCACCAGAACACTAGGAGTTGAAACACCAGCAATGTAAATGACATTGGATGTCTTGGATGATTATTAGGTGATTGCTTTTCACTGTTAGGAAAAGCTAACAGTTTGCTAACAATGTGAGGTAGGAGCAATAAGCATTTTTGCTTTTATTTTAAGCCCTTGCCCTCTGCAGTCCAGTCATAATTGCTTTTCTTGCAGCCATGAGACTCTTACAAGCCAGACCCTTTGCATAAAATCTACCGTATGTGGCAAGTCTAATTTCACAAAGCTAAACTTCACCACAAGTGAATTCTAGTCGATTTACTTCCTCTTGAGGCCAGAAAATGACAGCAAACATTTTTAAGTATTCTTATTTACTATTGCGGAATGCACTGTGTGTTTGCATTTAATATCAGATAAAGAAACCCCTAACAGTTTTTTTTTGCAGCACCTGGCGTTGAAACACAAAGACTTTAAACTTGTTAGGCAGCCCTTGTTAAATAAATGACTATATATAATATTGTAGCTTTAGTATTCCGGGAAAAACAAAATCTCTCTGGATTAATCTAAACCACCCAGAAGAAAATAAGAAAACAAATACAATCTTGGCTCATTCACAGTTGTCCCAGCCATAAGCAATCCTACAAGAAAATTTTGTTCTGCTAATCAGAAAACCTGTAATTGAAAATCACAGTAATTGCAGTATGGAAGTAAATAAAAGAGAATGTAGGGTGCAATCAAAATCTTTTTGATACAGTTGTAACTGGTGAGGGTTTACCAACTCAAATACAGTACAGACGCACCCTTGCGGAAAAAGCATTAGGATTTCTTTGATGAATTTAATTGCCTGTTATGATGCATGTGGCGTGTAATTAAGATTTTTGACAACTTTTAGTTGACCTCAGTAGATGACATTCTCTTATTACAGAAATATCAGAATTATTGAATTGTTTATTGTAAGTCATTATCTTTCCCTTTTTAATTACTGAATGTTTGTGTACTGTGTTTCTAATTATACAACAAGGCACTCAGTAAAATTGAGCTACAAGCAATGTGCCTGTCTTGCTTTTGTCAGCCCAAAACTATGTTGCAGCTACAGCCAGGGTGTCCAATTTCATTAGAAGGTAACACCCCACTCTTTTTTGACTTTTTGACTTTTTTATTCCCTTCAGAAAATTACAGATATTGAATTTACAGGATTATCATCTGTCCCTTTTACATTACCCAGTAAATACAGTAATGTAATGATGAGTGAGATTTCCAGACGTAGAAAGTTGAAACCTATACAGAATCTGTGGATTAAGTGTGTGTTGAAGGTAAAGTCTTCATCACCCTATTTCTCCCAGGCGTGGTACCTTCACTAAAGTCAACTCAGTAGCAGCCTGGTGCAATTGTTGCCCATTCTTTGTGACACATTTGCTCAAGCTCTGTCAGGGTGCTTGAAATTGCTTATGGACAACAGTTTTCAAGCCTTCCCACAGATTTTCAGTAGGATTCAAGACTGGATCACTCAAGGGCACTCAGTTTCTTACTCTTATTCCTCTCCATGTAATCTTACTCTCCTCTCCTTGTGACCATGTGGCCTTGTGATCATTGTCCTGCTGAAAGGTGAATTTTTGGCCCAGTTTTAGGTCCGAAGCAGGTTTTTTCTAAGATTTACCAGTATATTGGTCCATGTGTATTCCCATTTATTTTAAAAAGCTTTCCATTCCCTGCTGCTGCGAAGCAGAACTGTAACATACAACAATACTACTACCTCCATTCTTGCCATTAGGGATGGTGTTGACTGAGTGATGCACTGTGTTAGGTTTGCATCAGATATGACGCT
Organism: Atractosteus spatula; assembly: GCF_055471065.1. Lineage (NCBI taxonomy): Eukaryota > Metazoa > Chordata > Actinopteri > Semionotiformes > Lepisosteidae > Atractosteus > Atractosteus spatula. Next base: position 7,750,784 of record NC_142707.1, read on the forward strand.
TTGCCTGTAGACCAAAAAGTTCCGATTTTGTCTCGTGTGACCACAAAATCTTTTGCCACATCTTTGTAGTATCCCACACTTTGATTTTTACTTCAAACTGGTATGACTTAAAGCAACAAAGTGTGAAAACTGTGCTTGGGTCTGAATACTTTTGCAGGGTACTGTGTATGTAAGCTCATTTTATTCTGCCAAAGCAATATGTATACCAGCTATCCATGTGTACTATACATACATGCAGCGAAGTATTACAAATGCTTCAAAAATAGACAGTTTCTGTGATGTCCTATCTTACTGAGCGTTATTTTTACAGCTGTTTCAGCCCGATAAGGTTAAAGCTATTTATTCCCAACACGAAAGATTGAGTAGCCTCAATGCTTGTAAACTTGAATGCTGTCAGTCAGAGTCTGCCTGTGACAGAGATAGACTGTCCTATATAACATTTAATCCGCGCATCTTTGCTATTCCAAATTTGCCTTGGTTAAGATTTACTCAATCCTCTCATAAAGTCTATAAAAACTGTGTTAGCTACCATTTCATCATTGGTTTTCATTATCGCTAAATGTTTTCCATCAAATAAATTCCAAATAAATACATTGTTCTGTTATGCATTTTTTTTGCTGAGTGGGACTATCTCTAATAAAACATCTTTCTGCAACACAGAGCCAAAGTAAACAAAACACATTTGTTCAATGGAATCATGGGGCAGTGGACCATCTGTCAGCAGGAGAGAAGGAGAGCAAATTGAAAGTCTTAGGATCCTGTGACGTGTTACAAATCCTGCTTTATTGACATTTCTTTTGAGGAAAAAAAGCATTTCATTGCACATTATTGCTGTGCGTTACACTTCAGTTTGTAGTGCACTCTGGTTTGTCCATAGCAGCAAAGACAGCTGTTTCCCTCTGGGCTTTAATAAGGAATTTGATACTGACAGAGGAAAATCTTTCTCTCCCTCTGGCTGACACTAGACCCGAACACCAAGAACCCAAAGTCATCTTCAAATCATCAAACTCCTTTAGTACTAGCCTGGCGTCAGAACACTCTTCCTAACAAATGTCAACATCATTTTAGGCTTCAGTGAAATCAGTGTTACAAGATTGTTCCTTTTTTTCCATGCAGCACTTCCAGATGTAAACTACAATGCATTGGAATGACAATAGCTCTAGAATAAATGTGAGCACTGTTAGGTATTGATTTAATGACCAATGATTACAGAGCATTGAGTTTTTAAAAAGTGATGTTTGCTTTTGATTAGATGGTGTCAATTGTAATTTAAGTGCAAAAATAAAACAAAAATGCAATAGCCTAGACTGGGAAACTTATAAAGGAAAAGAAAATCATTACATTAAATTTAGCTACAGGGAGATGTCAGTTTCAGGAAACGTGCTCAACAATCACACATCTTGCTTCTAAAAATACAATCTTCCTGGAAAATGTGGAGTTATATTGCAGAGAGTCTGAATACATAGATTAAAAATAGAAGAATAATGAAATTTTCACTTTACAACTAGAAATTCTTCAAACACTTCAAACACATGGTCCAGTACTCCATAATTTTAAAGAGTGAAGCCCCCCCCCCCCCATTCTTTTTTTAACTATAATTTGGTCAATGGAAGTGATTAAAGTCCTTCATCTACCCTTTCCACTGAAGTCATTGTACTGTGCCTGTTGTGTGTGAATGCAAATGCTTGTTGAGTTCCAGATAGAGAGAAACTGCACATGTTAGAAAGAGCACCAATGAACCTGGCTTTAAAACACAATGTTCCAAAATATAAGCTGGCTGCAGAGCTACGAAAGTATTCCAGTGAGAGCACAAGGAGGGATTAATGGAAGGAAGATAAATTAAAGATTACAACAGAAGTATATATGAGTGTCTTAAGTGCCAGTGTCTCCAGCAGAGTGTAAGATGCCACTTACTCTACCTTCTCACCTCAGGGGGTTGAGTTAGCACTGGACTACTTTGAATAATGCATTTGTAAAAGATGGAAAATTAGCATATGGGGGCTATCACTGAGTCAGGGCTTGGAGAGAGGTAAACATGTTCCATCCTAAAGCACTTTGAGAATGGAAGAGATGACAGGATCCATTGATGCATTAATCTGCATTGTTGTTGACCCCCTGCCAGCTTTAAAATCTTGAACTCCCAGTCATTCAGACTCTAACCTGGTGAGCTTTTCTGCCTGGGAACCTTCTCGCAGGCTGCCATCCAATTTGTGTATCGGCTGACTTGAGGCTTTTCACACATGTTGCTCTTAGCGAAATCTTCAGAAGCAGCTTGTCTTCAGAAGTCATGCACTTGCCATGGTATAATCACACCTCGGGTTTGAAGCTGCCATCTCAAATACACCTCTGAATATCAGAACTGTGCAGCTTAAATGCAGCTCATCAACACAATGGTATAATGCATAGGTTCATAGGTTCGTTCTCTGGACATCACAGTAACCTCAGTGACTGACTGGAAGTGGGCTAATTGATCCAGAGAACAACACCACCTTGAACGTCTGAGCAAACCCTGGATCTGAATTGCTGCCTCTGCCATACAATATATCTTAGTATCAAACCCCCAGAAAAGCGTGGAACCCTTTACACATGGGGTTCCCAAAGCAAGTGCTGGAGGGTCACAATCCTACAGGTTTTCATTCCAGGACATCTCTGAAACTAATTGAACTAATTGCTGGTTTAGCTGGTGCAGATTGTTCCAGTTCTTCAGCTTCTGCTGACTTCGAGACTTACAGTGTTAACCCTACAGTAATGCAAAAAGGATACGAACACCTGCTTTACAAGCAGTTACCAGCTGCCCAAAATTGGAGATTTGAATTTTCTTGAGTGTCCACAGTAGACTTATCACCTCCACAAATGTATTTTATACGGTGAGCCCTGTTGCACAATTGTCACTTGTGTGCTAGTATTGATGATATGCGGATTTTCAGAAATGTCTGCATAACAGCTTTTGCTGGTATCCATTTGAAATATAACCTGAAATACCTTAATGCTACTATTGCAGTGGGTTAAATTTTAATAAATGAGATGCAGTATTGAAAACCTAATTAGTTCTTCCTTTTTCACATTGACGGTGACAGTGGAACTTTAAATTTTTGTCATCTTAAAACAAAATACATCCCCACCCACTGCATTGTATGGGTTTGCCCAATGTTAGAAACAAAACTGAAAAAAGAAGTCAAAACAACACATCAGCCTATGCAACTCTAACAAGCATCTACTGGGCATGTCAACAGATGTGTCGGGAAGAAATATGCTGCAGGCAGCATGCTATCCAAATATGAGTATTATTTCTCACTTCTTATTCTAGTGTATCAGCTGATTTGGAAATAAAAATAGCTAAAATAGAAATAAAAAGGGCAATTTGGCAATGTTATCCAAAAGAGAATCTTCTGATTCAAATTAATTTTGAATAGCTTTTCATTTGGATTCCTTTGACCTCTGCCTTTGAGTGGGCCTACCTAATTTACTTTGAGATGTATCACTTTCAGAAAAAAAACAACTAGTACTATTTTTCACAGGTTTTTTCTCGTAATTGCTAGTGCTTGCTATCCATCCCTACTTTATGGGTATTTCCATTCTGAAACTGCATTGTCAGCTCAGCCATAAAGAAAAAATTCAAATGATTTTTATCAAACCAGTGAAAGAAGAGGGAAGAGCTGTGGACCTAAAGCTGTAACATATTTTATCAAATATCAACCTGCTTAAATATTAGAATCCATTTCTTAGAGGTCAGTTTTGCAACCAAAGTATGTTTGAAATGAAAGTGAATAAAGTTCTTTTGGAAAACACACTTCACAAATAGACATTCACCTGCTTGTGTGCGTCAACACAAAACGTGCTTGAAATCAGAGACTAATTCTGATTAATTCTGAAATCAGAGACTAATTCTGCTGAAAGTACAGGGTTTTTCCACTGTTTGAAAATTGCTGCTAAAATGTACATTTTGAGCTATTTAGTCCTTTATAACCGAGTTACAGTATATCACTGATTAATCATGTTTTAACTGCAAGTGTAATCTTATTGGCTGCTGCCTGTTTATATTACAAACATAATCAGTGTTTATTTTTACTTCAGTTCTGCATATTTTAGAGCTTTTGTTTTTAATGTTGTACCATAACATTGATTTTGCCCATTTCCCAGACCTTCTGCTCACAAATTGCTCTCCATTTTGTCCCATGAGTGATAAGAAAATCTTCCATTCCTATTAAACCTTTAGTTTCCCTTTTACTATTTAGATATAATTTCTGAATGAAAGAATGCAATTTTCATTAAATGTTTTGTTTTCTTCATTTTAATACTGCTATGTACTCCAAACTACAATTTGTATAATGAACTAAGAAACACTTACAAGGTTTTAAAGTCTGCATGTGTTAGACCGCAGGTATCCAGTAGTCTAGTAACTCATCAGAACACATTACATCTACTTTTTACAGAACTATTAGTAAGTGCAGGTTCACTCTTCTAGGGTTTTATGTAGCTAAAGATCTTTTTTCTTGCTCACGTAGTGTTTTTATTGCACATACTATCCTATTTAGATGTAATAGATGTAATTAAATGTATAAATAGATGCCCTGTTAAGATTTAACCTTCACTCAGTCAAGCTTGTACAGAGTTATTGAGGCAGGATTGATAAATTCAGAATTATGTCAGGAATTGAAATATGTAAGTCTGAGAAGGAGGTGAACATTTGCCAATGTAAGCAAAGAAAGCTTTTTAAATTTCTTTTCAACCTTTTTTCAATGAGCAACAATTTCATCTCTTCAGACCAGGATTCTTTTATCAGTAATTTTATTAGTATTTAAAATTTACAATAAAAAGGCAAACCAAAAGCATTAGTTAGGCCATACTGAAACGTTATTATACTGTACTTTGTTTTAACTTCTTTGTTTCTGTACTCATCATTATATTAATTAAAAATTGTGTGTGCTGACTGGGGGTTAAGTGCAGCTGTAAGGAACTGCAGGTGTCTGTAATTATATACCCAAACAGAAAAGGGAGGGGCATTTGTTTGGTGGAGGAAGGGGCTGGTTTACATCTTTATCCTGTGAAGATACAAATAAAGCAACAAGGTGAGGGGGGAGTATTGACCTGGCTATGATTGCTGGGGGCTATGTTTATCTTTTCAGTTATTTTCAGTTTTTCTAGAATGTACAGTATGTGGAAAAAATAGGCCTTCATTCAACCGCCTGAGCCTTGTATGTACTGTAGCTAAAGGTCACAACAGCAAAGATTTGAAGTATTACATCAACTGAAGTATAGGCCCATTTGAACAATGGAGAGAAAAAAGTATTTGGAGAGAGAGATTCCACTTGAATCTCTTTTTAGTTAGATCACAACAAAAAGGACCAAGGAAATTCTTTGGAATTAGATACAGAGTGACTACCTAATCATCAATTGGAAGTGCTTAGGACTTACAGCACTCTGGGATGAATTAGTTTGGTTGACATTTTGTCAAAATGACATCTTGCCAAAGCTTTCTACCTGGCTTAAGAGAGATGCTGTCATCACAAGCTGCTTTCCAGAGATCATTTCTGCAGATTGATGTGGGCAAAGAGCATCCACAGCTCAAGAGTGTCTTTGAATTTCCTGTGATGGGCACTTCTGACACATAATGACGTGAGTCACCACAGCGCAGCTCACAGCTATTGAACTAGAACTGGTTCACCAGTCTGTGTTAGGATTTTATCAGCCATGTGACTAACCCCCAGCCAGTATCATTTCAAGGGAAACAAATTAAAATTTCTGTTGAGAAATTAGACACTTAGAAACTGATGTATTCTAGTGACTTAGACTACAGACTTATACTGTAAATCAAGTACATAATCATTGTTGATATAACTCATGAGTGCTTATACTGTTTTTTCTCTTTTTGTGGTCTCCCTCCATCCATGCCCTTACTTTATAGTGTGTCACTGTCCTTGAATGCCACCTCCACAACCCTCTGGCATTCATTTAGCTATTTCAGTCACATACTTCAGTTATCACATTCACAGCCAGTACAGGTGCAGCTACAAGCTCCAATGCTCAAGGCCATAGGCCAGAACAATATGATAAATGTAAACATGCTTTGCCATGCGTAAACTGTCAATAAATTGCTCATGTGCATTCTAATAATGGATTCCTGCTTTTTAATGCATATACTGCTCTGTAATTTCCCCTCCTTTATCTTGTAGTTGAAAGAAAAAACTGGCAAGGACAGTGTTTGCCAGCTATTCAGTCCAGAGGCTGGTGACTTAAAGAGCTGTTTAAAGAGTTGTGAATATGCTACTGTCTGTCCACGATTGTCAGTAGAAAGTATTAATACGGTGTCTTTTCAACAAAGCAGCACAACAGGTGCTGTCATTCCAGTGTCACTGCATTAGTGTCTTTGATGGAAATTCACGGGCTTAAAAATGGAAATTTTTAAATTATATGACATGGCATCTGTGCTGGTAGACATTTCATACTTTGACTTGTACTTGTGATACATTTTGACACATTTATGTCAATGCTCTGAGAGCTAATTTATTTGAATGATAAGTTATTCAAGCCCTTTCTGTATCAAAAGAGGGGGAAGGGTGTGGAGGTGGTGACATGCTGGCACCCAGGAAAGGATTATATTACTGTCCAAAAAAAACAACCTATGACCGTTGAGATCACAGTACTTCATTTTACTTGCCCTCATCACCTTCACTTTTTAACATAGGGGGTTGACTGTATTTCTCAGTGAAGATACGTTCGTGAGCTGATCAGACGGGTGCATGTTGTCAGATTTTCTGTTTCCCAATATTAATCATAATGTTAATTTAATTAATGAAAGAAAACTGCTGGAAAACTGTACACAAGACATTCTGCAGAGCCTCTTATCTAAAGTTTAGTGTCTCAGTTTTATCATTCAAAGGACTACAATTATAACAAACCAACAAGCTTCAAAAAGGAGACTGTGGCATCTTAGATTCTTAACATTGATGTGCATTCTGACATTCATGTTTCGAGCAAATGAATTATGGGAGGAAAAACGCTGTAGTCACTGTAGCTTCTGAAAACATTCTCAGAGCTTAAGAAAGCCAGCTGACGAAGCAGGTTCATATGGTGAAGCTCGTCTTGCAAAGTCTATGCAAAAGAGTTACTGGTAACACCGTCTTTTTTTCTCCTTTTCTTTAACATCTTTTTCAGCACAGTCAGGCTAGAAAAATGTTTTTAGAAGTTTTCTTTTTTTGCTGGAACTTGGAAAAAACTCTTGTGGTCAAAATGAACTTCTTTTAGACATCAAATATTTGGATATAAAATAAGTAAGGAAACATTTTTTTAGGAGAAGCTGGTAACATAACCACTTTGAAATATGAATATTATTTAATACAATTATTCCTGTATTTTCCTTTTTTGGTATCTTGGGACCTACAGTATAACCTTTTTCTTAAATAAAATATTTTTAATCATGCATGTCTGATATTTTTAGTGAGCATTTTTGTATTATCGACACAATAGAGGTCACAGCGAGGCAGGTATGTTTGCTCTGAATTAGGAATAAAGAGTGTTTTCTTGGAAACAAGCCAAGTAAAGCAGATCTTTTCAAGCTAGGTGAGAGTTTCAGGTTGAATGCAGTAATCAGTACCGGAGAATTACTAAATCCTTAATAACTGTGCTCCAAAACAAATAGGTTGGATTTTTTATGTGTAAAGCCTAATGAGCACAATCATATTTACAGGTGAACCTGATTTTGTTTTGAAAAAATATTTCAAATTCATTAAACAGGATTGCTGAAACCGAACAGCTGTAGTCTTCTTTCAAAGACATATCTCAAAGAAACGTTCCTTTTAAAACCTGGTTGTTTTTTTATTGATTTCCTTCTTTCCATCTCCGAATGAGTGTACCAAAGCTACATGGTGATAAGAGGAAATGAAAGGCAAAACAGGTAGATTACTAGTTAATAAATATGCACGGTAAAAAAACAACAAGAAATGATTCCTTAGTACGTAAGCGCTGGAACAGCACACCTTATCAGTAGCAATTCCGTGGTTTGTCCCCTTGGGCTTGAAATTATTCTGTAAATAAGATTAAAAAACAAACATAAAACAATCTTGAAAAGATCTTCAATCTTTAAAAGATAGCACTGCACTGTGATTTCAGTCTTGAGCTGCAAGATATGTTTGCTGGATTAATCATTTTTATGCTGTTTTCTCTTTAAAAAGAGCTCTGTTTTAGGTTAAATGATTGATTCTGAAATAGTGTATTCTTTAAAAGAATAAAAGGCCTCTAAAAGTGCTTTTTAATTTTGGCGTATTATTCAATTGACAAAATAAACTCTAACAGACAATTATCTTGATAGTGATGGTTACAAATCCACTTGTATATAGTATGCATCTTTGTCTATTTCCTTTGCTGAAACACAAGTGCAGTTAATTGAGATTACTTTTTCAGAATTGTTTATCCGCACTAATTTTATGCTTGACTTCTTTGTGATCTTATATCTTTTCTTCAGAATATGCTCCATCAGAAAGACTCTTCGAGTCTATTCTTGGAAGCCTCCTGCTGTTGCTCTATTTGAAAATGTTATCAGTCTGTAAATGCCACTGCTGACTCTCCTTATAACTTCACTTAGAGTTATAGAATGCTGTCAATCAGAGCATGTGCTTAGATGCCAGGTATTCAGGCTTTCAGCTTGTCAATATATTCATTAAAAAAGCTTTAAAAGGGTTCTCTCTGTGTGTGTTTGTGACTTGGATCCTTGGACCAGATTCATCATGGGTATTATTCTTAAGATTAAAATTATCATGTTTATTTGTTCTTGTTTTCTAATATGAAAATTATTTATTTAAATCCAGAATCCAGTTGAAATCACCTGTATTTTAGAAACCTATCTACTTTCCTATCCTATAAGTTTAATATTGAGCCTGCTAAGTCTGGTAGCCAACTACATTTTCTGACAATTTTAGAGGGCAGCTTTTCATCATAGTCTGGTTCGTCTGCTTGTCCCCTGGCTTAAAACAGTTAAGATTCAAGTCTTGAAGTGACTATTTGTTCAATAAAAAATCTTACATTTAATTAAAACCAGAAAGCCAACACCTAATTCCCAGTGGAGTTCCTTTGAAAATTTGCATCGCAAGTCCTAACTACAGTACCAGCCAGTGAGCAAATTCTCTTTACTGACTTGCTAAAACAAGTTTCAGTATCACTTTAATCAAGGTTTTCCTTTCTCTTTTCCACTCTTATTTGTCAGAACATGCTCCCAGCTCCAATCTGAAACAAAAGACCTGAAGGCTAACTTTTCTAATGTTTGTGTTGTCAGTGTGCAGTCAGACGACAGCTGTGAGATACTTTTAGGCCCTGAAGTGACCTATGGGCCACCAGGCCTTTCCTTGTCCTGCCCAGTTGCCATGACGATAGCCCACTGTGCAGAGGTGAATATGGAACACTGGAACATTCGTCTCAAGAGGCAGACGCAAGATGATAAGTGGGAGGTAAGAAACTAAACTTTGTCTTCTTTCATTCTACAGCCTCTGCCAACTTTTGTGTGCTTCTCATTATGGCTAAATGTGTACATTAGAATATCCCTTGGCTTTTGGAACTTATGTTTTGCTGTTTTTTCCTTGTATGCTATGCTGTTGTATACTAACAATGTCATTATTATTTGTCTGACACTTTTATTCAAAGCAATTTGCAAGTACCGTAATCCTTCATTATATGAGTTTACTTCCTTTCTCAAAAAACAGCTCTGGAAAACTCATATAATGAAAATTAGATTTCCATTACTTGTGTTACCTCCATTATACCTGTGTTATAATCTCCAGTTGGTTCTAGAACTAAAAAATATTTCCTAAAACACTCCCACTTCACCTTAATACAGCACTGAACAGTACCTAAGTATGAAAACAATAACATTCCTGGTTAATTATTCAAATAACTTTCTTAAAGTCATTAGCTGATGCATTAACAGTAGGAAGGAAAACAATTAACACTCCTGCTAATTTATGGTACAGTAGTTACATCATTTCAGTTTTAACAAATACACAAACATTAGGTCCTGTCATCTACTGTATGCACTTAATACATGCAAGCCTTTATTCTAAAACAATTCTAAAATTCAAATGCAATAGAATAAAAAGTAAATTCCTCATTCGAGGAGATACACGAAAAGAAGAATATCGGCAGTGTTTTATGAAAGCCCAGTTTCTAAGAGTGAAAATCTGATTGTTAAATGAAAAACAGGTAGGAAATACTACATCTCATATGAACAAAACCTCTTAGGAAAAGGATTACTATACAACCATATACGCAGCTGTGAGTTTACAATGTTCTGGGTGCTGCCAAAGAATGAAGAAGGTAAAAATCCAAAGTGCTTTGTTAACCACATAACATTTCAGACATTTGCAGACCCAGGCTTTTTGAGGGCTTAGAATATCCATCTAAAAACTGAAACCATAGGATGGACAGCAGCCATCATTTCTAATTCTTCCTCTCTCAAGGGGGTGATTTCAGGAGATCATATTCTCCATTCTGTAGGAATGCCTGCCAAAAGGCGGAGATGGAATTGAGAAAACTAAATATATTTCCAAGTAAATATAGTTAAAAAGAGAGAAAGAAGAGAGAGTATAAGTGTTATTAGCTGTTGCTGTGAGAAGGGCTACAGGGAGCTCGCTGGGACAATATCTTGGGGCAGATTGATTCAAAGCAAGTGTGATGTGATGGCTAGGAAGGGGCTCGAGTGAGTTTGCAGGGAACACACTGCTTGCGGAAAAACAATTACTCTGTCTAATAGCCCGTAGGTCACAAACAGCAAGAGATAGGGAGGCCGAACAAGTAAACCCATCATTCAATAGAACTATTGATCCAGATTGTTTGGATGGACCTGGCAAAATATAGTGAGACACAAGGCAATCAGGGAAGATGTTGTTTTAAATGAATTCTTCCAAACCATGTCCATTTTAGCAGACATTCCAATTAGAGAGCTTTCCAATGCAGGACAATTAGAAACCTATAAGCTAAAGTAACATTGTGTTCAGTGATTGATTGATATTACCTTTGGAAGGATGAGTTAATGTTTGTCTGAAAGGTCTAAAATGAAAGAAAGGTCATTGTCCCAATGAATTCCCATTGGGAGTTTTTTTTTTGCAACAACCAAGACATCTCCTTAAATTTTTATTGTCTAAATACCAAAGGCATGGTATTGAATAAAAATTCAGGTATATTCATACCTGAATGATACAATACTTTATACTGTCCTTTTCATCTATGAAATGCTTGTTTATACTGACAGGTTTATAAAATTATCTGATTTGGTTTGATTGATTTTACTGCAATATTTTAAATTTTTTTGGATGTTGTCTTTTTTAATCTTCTGCTAAAATAGAGGTCCTGGTTGAAACAGTAAGGTGACAGAGGTTGGTCAAGTACTTTTTATCATCTTTTTCATTTGAGCAACTCTGCAAGGTTGGGTTATATAAAAGCTGGAATGGATCAGGCTTGTGTTAGAATTGTTACTGATATCTGCATGGAGGATGCCAGAAGCCACATTATCAAATGTGTTTTGAAAATTGCCGCTGATTGAAGTGATTATTTTTCTGCTGCTAATCATCCATCTGCCTGATCCTTTATGATCCTAACCATGTAAAAAGAAAGAACATATAACACATTTGACCTGCATCTCTTTCCAAGGATTATGAAAATGTGCTTATGGCACAAATTAGAACTATTGTGCAGATGGAAAATAAAGATATTAGAGAGTGTGTTTCCTCATATCAAGCATTGTCTAAAAACAGGTGGAAAACAATAATAACTAATGAGGAGAGGTAATATGAAGAGGAATACTAATATTTAATGTCAAATGTGGAGAAATGGTTAAATTAGAGCCACAGCTGAAGAAGGATCATGAGATTCAACAAATGTATGAACAGAGTGAAGTTTAACTTGTCAAAAGCAAGTTTGTGGAAGAAGTTCAAAAGGCACCAGGGCTGCCTTTTAATAATGAACTTTTAATAGAAGGGGCTTCCAGGTGGCTCAATATGTAGCGGCACTCACCCCAGCACAGAATGAGCTGCATGGTCATGGGTTCGAGCTGGCTACTGTACATGTGGGATTCCTCAAGCAGTGGCACACAACTGAGAACCACTGAAGGTAGGAATGGAACAGTTGACCAGGACTTGCTTAGATCTCAGTGAGACAGTGGCCTCTGCAGCCTGCTAGGCTCTTGCAGGCAAGCGATTCTATCCTCTTGAACCTCCAGGTAAGAGGGCTGCATAGCCTGGGACATGTTAAAAGATGAATAACTCAAAGGTGAGTGCAGCAGAGGAAACTACAAATACTCCCTGCGTGGTCCTGGGGTTCAAAGACACCTTGCAGAGATGTGAAAAATATGTAATTGGCTGTTTGAAAACTAAAATATTTTTTTTCAATAAAACTTTAATTAGTAATAGAGTGTTTATGACCATGTGCTGGAGATGCAATCATTTGCCAGGACGTTGCCCAAATTAGAAGAGTTGGTACTATACAGTATATTTCACATCAACAAACGTCATCTCCCTTCTAACAATGAACCTCACCAGAATACTTTTTATTATATATATATTTTAATTTTTCATATTTAATATCTTTAAAATAAGACTAAGATACCACCTGGACATTACAGAAACATTGTAGTTGGTGTTTGTTTCATATTTAAATGTACCCCAAGCCGGAATCTTCACATCTGGCTAGTGACAGTGAACTTTATAGACTCTGATCAAACCTCATTATCTATGCATAATATCGGTAAAAGTTTTGACACCCATGAAACAGTGAATTTTTTATTCCTCGAGCATTCAGCAACACATCCAAGACATTCAAACATTTCTCCATTTTAACTACCAGTCCCAGTGGCTGCATTTTCCCAAAAACAAACAAAATGAGGTAAAAGAAATAACTTCCAATCCCCTGTTAGCACTGTGGAACAAAAAAGAATCCACAGGCAAAGAAAACTACAGATATCCAATCCTCTTTTTTCCCCAAGACGTGGTTCTGTGCGAGTTAAAAGGTAAAATAGTAAGAAAAAAAGAAAGAAAACCTTAAATGAAAAAAATATTAATTTTAACACTGTGATCTTAATTTGTCTATATTAATTTTATTAATCCCTTAATTTAGATTTAGAAGTGGTATAAGGCAGACCAATACCTCTAAAATTACAATAGTTAATTGCATTTATATTAGGTTTTTCATCCCAAAGGTTCCCAAAGCATTTTGCATATAGGAGGGACATGTATTTCATGCATCATTGATCCACAGCAGTCATCGTGTACCTGTAACCCGACTATACACTACGTAAGAAGCTTTTCTAATAAGTCACAATAAGTTCTGACTGGGTAAATTTCTGCTTTATTATTTTTGACACTCTTCAGAACGGGTCAAAAAGAAATTCATTCGCCTTTACTTCTTATCCTTTCTCTGTTTCATATTCTGAATACCTGCAGCGTAGCAAGGGGCTTTTTAACTCCAGGCTCAGCTATCATCCTCTTTGGCCTGCATCATTTCAGTTCAACCATTTCAGCTCCAGTTCGGGTCCTGTGGTAGATAATTATATTTGTTAAAGCCTGGAGAGTGATAGCCCATTTATATTAGATGGACTTACTCCAGCTGTGAAGAGGCAATGGAGGTTCTCAGTGCAGATTTTTGTCTGGATCTTGAAATTTTCTTTTCTCCATACATCTGTGAGGTCTCCAGAATATATCAATATATTCAAAAATCTGTTTTCTTCATTTTTAATGAATCCTTTCAGTTTATGACTTCAGTTTACCATTTAAGTTTCTAGACTCATCTGATTTGTTGTGAATATCATTTGGTCGAAGATGGTATTTGGAATGAATTTGCTCATTATAGAGATAGTACCATTTTTAAGTACTTTCCTATTGGAAACCAGGTAACATTTAGTTTAGTGTCAGAAACATGTGCTTAAATCCATACCACTGTGGGTTTTTTTACATTTGTACCACTAGTTATTTCTGCAGGAAAAAGAAAAAAAGATATTTCAAGCATGAGTCATTTACGAGTGTGACTAAAATGATAGTTGGTTGAGCATCATTCATATGATAAACCTACATTAACTCCTGGAGATATAATGAGCACTCCAAGACAGGTAATAGATGGGAACATGGGGTGATTTTTTAAACTGACATTTGCAAAAAAAAAAATTGAAGTAAAAAATGTGTTGCTTTTTTCTCAGATTTAGCATTTAAGTGTTTGTGCTTTGTTATTTCATGTAAACTGTGCTGTGGTTGAATAAGTACAGAAGTACAGAATATAAATCTCTCTGTCTGTTCTGCTAATGATTTGCCTACTAAATCTGTCATTGCCGTTTTAAATTATGTAACTGGGTTTTGCATATTATTGACTTTCAGCCCTCCATTCATTCCTCCCAGACTTAATCTGAACACTTTTGCAACTGGTTCTGTTGGTACTATGCTATATAATTTATTCTATGTCTTGCATGCAGAGACATATCTATTAATACAAGAAAACAAATAGGCAAATAGAACATAATTAAAAAGTAGATACAACAAGCAAAATAAATTTTATACATACTAAAATTTAATATTCTAGTATTTCTTTGAATATTGTAACAATAATTTATTTATTATATGTAATTATAATATGCAATAAAAATGCCTAAAATTAACACAATTTGTTTTGGGGGAAAACTGTGATGGAAGTTACAATGTATAATCCAATATTAGCTACATCTCAGCAAATTATAGATATAAGTTGCATGGTGGCCTGAATCAAGCTACCTAGTCATATTGTTGAAGCCGATACCGTGGCATCTTTCAAGAAACAGCTGGATGAGATTAGCAACAAAATGAACTAGACTTTCTCCTCTGTATAGATACCTCTTAGACCCATTGCAAAAGGGAATGAAAAGTGTTTTCTGACTTGTTGTCTGACTTAATGTATACAGTGCAACAGGGTGTTCTACAATCGATATTTACACACCAGTTGCTTCAATGCATCCCATGAAAAATGAAACAGAAGAAAATGTCCAGTCTGATCAGTAGGAAGAGAAAGCTTACTCTCCTTCCTGTATCTGTCAAGGAATAAAATGTCTTCCAAGCACAGAGAAATCCATAACAAACAAGTCAAAGCATTTTCATAAAACTAGTTAAGTTATGCTTATGTTTAGACTCCTAAATACATCTTACAAATGCACAACAAACCAGGTATTATTGCTGAATAATGTATTTGCAGTGTGTTTATATTTGATTAATTTGCCTCTTTATTGCATGATGGAGCTACTCATTAGTAGATGTCAATCACTACCAGGTTCAAACCTCTTTATGCATAATGTATTAATATTGAGGCTGTAAATACTTACAGACGTGTCATAAGATGTAATTTGCACACCTTAGTTTCAATGCACTGTGTCATTCTGCAGGAAGTGATGTCAGTGGAAGACGAGACAACGTCCTGTTACTGCCTCATGGACTCCCATAGCTGCCACCTGTTGCTGGACCAGCCTGGCACATATGCTCTGGTGGGGGAACCACTCACAGACTCAGCTGTGAAGAGGCTGAAGCTGGCAGCTTTTGGAAGCATGTCTAGCAACTCAATGGACTACAGCCTCCGGGTCTACTGTGTGGATGACACCCCTCATGCCTTCCAAGTAAGAGCAATACATGGAACAGAGATGGGAAAGAGTGGATGGGAGTCCTAAGACTGCACAGACTAGAAACTGTGTTAACACTAAAGTCCAACTACTACTTTTCTAGTTTAAACTCCATTGCCATACTTTCTTATCTAAAATAGCTTGGATGGAATGGACAGGGCTCCTTACACCAAAGTGTTGCTATTAGTAATAATGGCAGAAACAGAAAGAAAAACATTTCACTTGTGTTGAAAAGGGCTACACTTTTGTTGGCCAATAAATAATTAAGCAACTTAATGCAAAGGTTTTTAGAGTTCCTGTTTTTTACTCAAGCTCTGATCAAGTCACAGCTTCTTTTTCACTTTTCTTTTTGATGATGAAACACAGATAACTCTTCTGAAGTGCTGACCCATTGATCTAGCACTTGTTTACCTTAGTAAATTCACCTTAATATTTTCACCATGGTTTTGCTGTAGATGTACTGTGATTTTCTATAGTCTCGGCATTCCTTAGAAACAGTCATCATATCACCGTACATAAGAACATACACTGCTTTACTACTATATTACACTGCAAAGGAATTTTAAAAACAGGGGATTCCAAAGCAAACCGGCAGTAGAACCATTGTACTGTTTAAAAATATTTACATTTACAACATTTACATTTACAAAGGAAAAGTTTCATGAGAGAATAGTATAATATCTTCTTCTACAGACACATACTGTACCACCATTCTGGGAGAAATAGTGACAGCAGTGACCGTATGGGTGAATGTGAATGAAACAGCTGTTTGAATATTCATACAGAGCTTGGCTTGAGGAGGTTAGCTATGCTGGATGAGGGAAATCTAATTTTTTAAATTACAGGAAGCCACTGGAGTTTTCTACCAGCTTCCCAATGAAAAATGTCTCAGCAGGTAATCTAGATATCCAAACTATTTAATTAAAATAGAAGATGAGAAAGTTTTAATTAAACTATCAATCAATAAAAAATGCAACCCCCCCCCCATCAATTAATTTGGTTTATTAAATATTTTCCTTTTTTTCAATATTAAAACAGCACTGCAGCCTCACACCTGTGGGATCCTGGGTTCAGTTCGGGAATTCTGTACGGAGTTTGCCTGGTCCTCCCATTCATATAGGTTTTATCTGGGTTCTTATAGTTTACTTCCGTCTTACAAAGATATGCTCTGTCTCTAAATTATGCCTATGTCTGTGGTTGCCCTTGATGGACTGGTATTCTTGGACAGGCCCTGGTCTGTGCAACACCAGGAATCAATGATTTTCTAATAATGAATGACTGGATATGAATTAAAAGCATTTTAAAATTCCATTAAGAATGACTAACAGAACAAAATTATGGTGCCAACACAAGTTAGGCATCTGCAACTTGAAAGATTGTTGTTGTGTGTTTTTGTGCTGGTTGATGACAATTAACACAAGGTCAAGAAGCTGGCCAGTTTTATTAGAGTATAAAAGTAACAATAATAGACAGCCTGGAACCCTACTGATAGTGTACAGCCTGATTTATATAGCTAGTATCTCAAACAGAGCTAATGTGCAAGACATCTTGTGGCAGCTCTGCCTGCTGCATTGCACAAGATTTACTGGTGTCACAGCCAGGAGTTAAATATAAAATAACAAGGCTTTTTACCTCCAGTCTTTTTAAAAATAGGAACATGTGGTGCTCTTCATAAACAGAGAAAGGCAGTGTTACTCTCTTTGTACAGATTCATAGTGCTAGAATTTTTTCTGACTGAAGGATAATAAAAACTGGAAACATTGACTCATATTTCAATTTTTCTACCATGAATCTATGTCCTGCTATACTTATTGGTATAATACATATTATAAAAGATGTTAATCTAATGCGTGCCTTTTGGTAGATATGTGTAAGGTATTGAGTAGACTGCACATGTCCTTCATCTGTTTGCAGGTACAGCAAGAAAGAATCATCCATTATACTATTACAGCTCCACCAGCTTTTCAAGGTCTTCTCTTCTCTTCTGTGGTTGTGTACCATTGGAATTAGAATGGCAGTTTCCACATCAGTGATTACTGTCATGTAATATGAGAAAAAAAATAGAGAGAATATATTGACTTACCAGTTTCATTTTGTTTTTTCATGATGATTTGTGTTCTTTCACATTTTTAAGAGGAAACGTTCCTGTCATGTGGAACCATCAACTGCTGGACTTGATTCCTTGCCCAGTGTGTATTTATTTCTGTTTTCCTCCATCCCTTTTTTCTTTAACAAATATTGACATGTCAGTAAACCAAGGACCTGGAAATAAAATGCTTCAAAAGCTCCTGAGAGTTCAGATGAGAAATATATATGATGAAAGATCTATTCATTTCACCTCGAGAGACAACTACTGTAGTACTGTACTGTATAGACAATAATGGCAGAGAAAAGAATGCACACAATCTGTTTGTAGGCTAAACACTTTGGAAGTAACAGACTCAATGCCTATGTCACTATTACATAAATCTGGGTAGGGCAAATAATTTGTACTATTTTTCAAATAAGCTTACCTTTACCCACAAATGTTAACCCAGAATGAAATACTGCAATGAACCAAATTTCAACTGCAGCTTTTTACCGGGTCTCCTATTATAGATCTGAGTGCATTACGGGGCTGTGAAAACAGCTTTTTCCCAGAAGGTAATACAAATTAACTATACCATGCTGCCTGAACAGCACTGAGTTTGAAGGTCTTTTTTTGCAGTAGTCAGCAGCAGGGGTTCCCTTTAGAACTCTTTAGTTGTCACGAAAAAAAGCCAGGGCTTCATCTAGACCCCCTCCCAAAGTCCCTGTCACTACTGTCCTTTGCTATATTTCCTTTTGGATGTTACTATTCTTGCTTTGTTCCTATGTTGTTTTGAAGTGGATCAGGCCTCACGCTGATTGTATAATGTTGATGGACATTGTGTTTTTTTTTCATCACCGCTGCTATCAGCACAGATTATATCCAGAATCAGCAGTCAAGGTTACCCTTGCTTTTTATCTGAACTACAGTGGTTTCTCTCTCCCTTTAATGCCTTTCCTTAACCTGATCCCTGCTGAGAAACTCTGAACAAAGTTTTGGGCTGCAAGAAAAAATTCTGACGTGTAATATAGCAATGGTTTTAGCTTAGAAACGCTTGGCTTGATAAAAAAAAGAGTACTTTCATCAAAGTGACAAGGGTCGTTAATGCCAGCTTTGTATCAAAGAGGGAGCTGGGATAGCCTTACTAAATGAGCCATGACAAGTGTTAATGTGCAAAGATAGCTCATCTTTTTTCCAACATGTTTTTCCATTTCACAGTCCCCCATGTTGCATCTCTTTCTGTTGCTGCTTCTCATTTGTTAATTTTTTAAATACAAAGGGATCCTGCCAGCTCAGAATGGCTGGGACACTCATCACTCTTCATAGATGGCAGTACTCCAGGGATCGCTAAAGTGACTCTGCTGGGCAACATCTGCAAATTGAAATGTAGATGAAAAAAAGGCTTTTTGCCAATGCAAATGAAGTTGTCCTTATTTGAATGTTGTTTGGCTTCATGCAACAAACCATGTTTGTGCATCAACCATTATTTAAGCTGTGGCATTGGTTGTTCTCTCCTGTCCTTTAAGTTCCTAGGCTGGTGATAAATGAAATCTTGAATCTTTCAAATCATTCCCTCAATTTGCCACACTTTAAATGTTTTTTTACTTGTTGCTTTCCTTTCTTGATCGCGGAAGAAAAGCTCCAGACAGCATCAGTGCTACATTTCCTCTCTCTTTGTGTCTATCATTACCAATGGACGTTCTCTCCAATTTTGGCTTGTATTTAGGAGGTAGCTGCTGCCGAAAAGAGTCGAGGCGGACAACTAGTGGAAGAGCCCAAGACACTGCTGTTCAAAGCTAACACCTTCAGCCTCCAGGTGTCTATCCAGGACGTCCCACAGTTTTTGTGGAACATCAAGCCCTTCACCACTTGTCAGGTATGGGTAGGCAGCTCATCTTTAGAAAACACAGCCCCACGCTTTTACAGCTCATAGGTAGTAAACTGCTCTTGTTCACAGGACAAGGGACCTTTTGAAGCTGTCCTGTGTTTCTGCTCCATTAACCTTCAGCATGAGAAGGACCATCTGCTTCTATCTTTGCACAAGATTTATTAACTAACATAATAAACAATTTTGTTAAGTAAGAGATTTTGATTAGTTCATGTTATATTCATTGTTCATACACTAATTTTAGTTTTCCACATAACTGCTTCTTAATTCATTGAGACATTTGAGCTTGCATAAAACAAAAAGTGTTTTTAAATTCTACTTATTGTAACTTATACTTAGCAATTTATGGTGCCAAACTATTTAAATATATCAGAAAAACACATAAACCCAGCTGGTTTATGTCTAGTTACAAGCACTTGGGAGGAAGAGACTTTTACGTGTATTTCAATGGGAATTTAGTATCCTTTTTAAAATTTTTGGCCTACAAACAGAAATTTTGGAACCATTTGTGCTCATACTGTATATCTAAAGATGAGTGTATTCTTATTATTTTGAAGTCTTACATAAGTATGGTATACATTCCCCTTTCTTTTTGTTTTCATTTGCTATTGCTCAGTGTGGTGTCACTTAAGCTAATTAATCTTTTACCACACTTGGAGATGTGCATGACCAGTGCCACATTTAAATAAAATACCCCTGCCTCCTTTAAAATATATCCCAGATAGTGAAATTCTACGGATTCCCCACATTACTTCTGAATATACTTCAGAATACTATATAGTTTGAATAGTAGCCCTTTGCCAAAGGTGATGTCCAAAGGCAGGCTGTAAGAACAGTTTGAGTCTGTTCTATTTTGCTCTTGGTGGTTTTGTCCTTGCTGTTAAATCAAGTCTATCTTAAGGCACTGCACTCTGAAGCTATACCAGTTGGAAAAATGGCTGATTAATTTCCTCCTCCTGGTAATTAGCAGTTCAGCAGGGAATGTGTAATTGCTATGGAAAACAATTTAAGCAGAAAGAAAAGCAGTCACATAATATATGGACCCAAATAAAAAAAATGCAAATTGATGGCGACTGTTCTTTTATGTCTCTTTTATTTTCACCCATTTCACCCCCAGAAACCATTTCTATCTCCTAGGTTCCCATAAATTTCCTATTCCTATAAAAAAAATTGTAAATTATTGACAGACAATTCCTGGTTGAAGTTCTTGTTCTGCCCCTGATTTATAATAGTGATATTCTGACATGTTTAAAAAAACAAGGTGCTATTGTAGCTGGCTCT
Organism: Atractosteus spatula; assembly: GCF_055471065.1. Lineage (NCBI taxonomy): Eukaryota > Metazoa > Chordata > Actinopteri > Semionotiformes > Lepisosteidae > Atractosteus > Atractosteus spatula. The sequence continues at coordinate 7,771,628 of NC_142707.1, forward strand.
TGCTATGGCAGGTGTTGGTATATTCACTTCACAGTTGTTTTAGATAAAAGCATCTAGTATTTGATAAATGAGTTTAATTTCTATCCTTGTCATTTTATAGGAAAAGGAGGTTTGGGTCAAATCCCAAAGACTAAGTAAGGCCAGCAGGCTCAAAAAATTGTTAAACAAACGTAATGTTGCTGTTGTTCTCCCCAGGAATTCCCTTTTTCTCAAGTGTGGTGCAGCAACCAGCAGCCCCTGCACTGTGCCTTCTCTCTGGAGAGATATAGTCCAGCCACTACCCAGCTGTCCTGCAAGATTAGCGTGCGACAGGTCAAAGGTCACGAGCAGATCCTTCAGGTCTACACATCTGTCGTTGAGGTTAGTCGACTCCTGGGGACGGGGAAAAGCATATCTAAATTCACACCCTTCGGCCTCGTGCAGTCCATTTCTACACAAGTACCCATGCTCTCCGTCAATTCATAAAAAGTGATATGCTTATTTGCACATATTTGATGTTTTTAACATTTATTTTTAAATCATCAATACTTTCAATACAATGTGACCAAAAAATCGGATGTCTGTTTAGGTATTGTTGATGCAGCATAACGAAATCACAAGGAATTTGTGCGAAAAAGCATTTATGCTTAGTAAGGAAAAACATGTACTAACCTGTATAAATTGTGTGTGCCATTCTTTTGAAGTATGAGACAAACGAGTACTTTTTGGTGGACTGTTGAGTAATTACCTGGTCTGGTTTTCTGTAGGTACAGGGAAAAGCCGAAAGAAGCGTTCAAGATAAAACATAATGCTGTAAATTCTGTAAAGGTTTAATAACAAGTGATTTAAGGCAAAAATTGAGGCTTCTCTCTATCTTTTCTAATTGGAAGTCAGTCTTTTTTTCTAGGAAAGTATAGAACATTTGAAAGGTTACAAGCTAAAAGAAGGCTACTTGGCCCATCTAGCCCATTTGGTAATTAGTAGTTAATTGATCTAAGGATCTTATCCAGCTGTTTCATGAAAGAAACAAGGGTATCTGCTTCAACAGCATGGCTGAGTGATATGTTCTGTACTCCCACCTATATTTTAACTATGATTGTAGATGTGGCTGAAGATAAAAAAGTGTGTGTATGATCGTTCAGGTCTTTCCCTTCTTGTGTAATTTTCCCTCGTGCCTGTTCTGTTTATTTGTACAGGTTGTTTGTACACGTTGGTGAACATGTCAGTGCTATCTCAAGTTGCAGCCCCACCAGTATGTGATGAAGCCAGCAACAACCAGGGCATTACTGCCCTGCATACAGCTTAGCCTGGGAATCCATCCACTCACTCTTAACCTCTATTCATCTTGTTTCATAGAGTGAAAAGGAAACCGTTCCATTCTTCACACAAGCAGACTGTACTGTGACCTCTCAGACTGGCCCAAAAGCCTTCAAAATCCCCTTCTCCATCCGGCAAAGAATCTGTGCCACTTTTGACACTACTAATGCAAAGGGCAAAGACTGGCAGCTTTTAGCACAGAAGCTTCACATTGAGAGGTAAGAGTGGAAAAACGTGTGAGATTCTCACAAGTACAGTTCCATAAACTCCGAGCCAGCGGTTCCACATAATTAATTGCTAAATCAAGTCAGCTTGCTTTATTCTTTTTTTTTGCCTCTTTGTTGTCTGGCAAGTTCTTTGTCAAGAGCCTCCTACGGTTTGCTTACTGTTTGTCAGATTCAGTATAAAGATAATTGGTCAGGATTTAATTTAATGGCCAAGATGTATTTAGTAAAGAAGGTGCTTGGTTTTTGTTGTGTTTTTTTGCCTTGAAATCCTTGATTTTCAGTTCACGTCCTCTCAACAAACAAATGTCTTTGATCTGTTGATTTCCTGTGCCTCCAGTGCTCACTATTTCACAACTGTAGGTGATCACCCCCCTTGAACTGTGATAAACTGAAAAAATGCACACGATCCGCTGTTTATCCATTGATGTTTCTGAACAGGGTTTAAATGTTGAAAAATGGTGGTGCAATACTGCCTCGCAGGACTCTAATCCTGGATGCTGCAGTTTCTGCCCACAGTCCAAAAACATATTAGCACCTTACATGGCTTCTGGGAAAACCGGCCCTGGTCTGAGTGGGTGTGCCGTTGAATGGACTGGGGTCCCAACCAGGGTGTACCCTGCCTTGCTCCCATTGCTTGCAGGCATAGGCTCTGAATTGGAAGGAGCGTTTAGAAAATGGATGGATAGATATAATAGAAATAGACTGGCCGTTCTTATTGTTCAGTTTCAAAGTACTTGCAAGAAAGAAGGTTTTTAAAGGGGAATACCATTGAGAAGGGAACTGAACAAAGAGCTACACACTCGCTAACAAGCTCAGTGGAGAGAGAGAATGTCTGTAGTCCTTCAGGGCTACATTGATAATATGTTCTTGATGATTTCCAATAACTTGATAGCTATAATGTGGAACTGAGAGGAGAGGTGAAATGCAAGCCGTAATACCTCGTGGACCTGAATGAGTGGATTTGAGCCCGGCTGTAAAACAACAGAAGCGTGTGATAACAGGAGCAGGGAGACAGAAGAAAGGGTCATAATAAAATATGAGTCAGTGCCACAGCTGTGAAAGTAGTACCCCCTGGGAGTCCCAGCTCGCCGCCACTGGGCTGTGTTCCCAGAGAAGGCAGAAGGAGGTGATTATGTCTCTGGGAGCCTCGGCTGATTGTGCCACATGTCCTCTGGAGACTTTGCCCCTGCCAGAAGTGTGGAGCAAGGGAGAGCTGTGGTACTCTGGTGCACGTGGAATCCATTTCAGAATGCCATCGGTAATTTACTCCTGCGTCCGTCTTCGCTCGGTTATCTTGCATCATATTGTACTTGCGGTATTGCTGATGGTCGCTCTCCATCACAGGTTTATCACGGGTATCATTTTCAGATACTGTCAGATACGATGTAGATTTAATTATAGATCGAGGGTGGGGGGTTTGCATTACGGAAACCAGAAGCGATTTATCTCTCAGCTTCCCAGTGCTGACAAGTGACCAAATACTTTTTTTTTCTTCCTTCGGGTTGTTGGGTTTAAGGGGGATTAAAAATCAGAGGAAAAGCCAGCGGGACAGAAACAGTGCCGCTTGTAGTACAACTATAATCCCTCCTGTTTTTGTAAAACACCTGCAAAACTATAGATGGGCTGTAAGATGCACAGTACATCTCAGAAGATTAATTGCTGTTAGAGACACTCATGGGGGTGTACGTACAAATGAGCACCGTAGGGAAAAACATATTCCTTTAAAAATTAGCAGGAACAAACCACACCTTTTCAAGTATGAAAAAAAAATCATGTGTTAATGTTTTGGATATCTGATCTTTCAATGTGTCATGTATATTAAAAGGAAAAAAACATTTTTAGCGATGAAAAAACTCCACAATTAATATTTGCTCAATGCAGTAAGAAATTCTATTCTTTACACATTTAGGGAGTGAAAGACCATAATTTTTAACGTTCTGAATGCAATTCTGGTTGCACTCCAGCAATCTGCAGGGAAATATACGTTTTTTATGTAACCAAATGTAAAAAATATTAGAGTGTCTACGGTTTTTATTTCGCCAAATTCAGTTGCAAGGAGTATCAAGAGGTGGCACTCCCGAGATTGAATAATAAAACTTGTTTTAATGCAAGGTTACACTGCCCTCTGCTGGACACCTATGTGAACTACAACACTTGATTAAATTAGTCAAAAAGAACTTCACAGAAAATGTATTTCTTTTCTACAATGGGAAATCTTTTTAGGAAAATAAACTGATTACAGGGTCTCGGGTTTTTTTGCAAACATACAGTTACTCAGAAACAGAGCTTGTGAAGGGGGCTATATTAATGCGAGACAGGTCTGGGTAAGTCTATCCTTACTGCCGAGCATAGAAGCAATAGATCACTAGAATGGGCAGGCAGCTTGGTGATCAGTTTCAACAGCACAAAACAAGGCCTGTTAGGAATTAAAGCTGAGTTAGTTTTTAGTTCCTTACAGTTCTCTGTACACCGACAATCACGTTACATTTTGCTGTCACCAACAGGTTAACAATATATCACTTTCATTTTGTAGGACTCTTACCTAGCAGCGAGTTATAGGGATTTTTGTGTTCACAATGCCTGACTGATAAAAGGTTGAGTCGACTGATAGTAAACAAAAACTGTTGAAGAACACCCAGTCTAAATGTTATACTTGACATACAGTACTGTACCATGTTTCAATAGACTCAAAACGCTCAGTTAGCCTTTTTCTGAGCTGCCCTATTAAATGTACTGCATAGATATGAAGAAATATTGAGGACATTCCAGTTCCTACTGCTGTATCTGCAATAGTTTGTATGAAATGTAAAAATCCATCTGTTTTCTAATCTTCTTGTAATTCAGGGTCGTGGGGGAGCTGGGGTCAATCCCAGCAAGCAGCGGGCACAAAGCAGGGTACAGCCTTGACAGGACACCAGTCCATTGCAGGGCAAACAGACATGCACAGACACGTACCAGGGCCACTTTTCCCACAAGCCTAACCTAAAAGTATGTCTTTGGACTGTGGGAGGAAACCGGAGCACCCGGATGGAGATCACAGTCAGCACATACTGTGCAAAGTCCACACAGTTAGCACCCCCGATTCAGAATTGAACCTAGGGCATGAGTGCTGTGAGGCAGCAATGCTAATCACTGCACCACCATGCTGCCCAGATATAAGAATATGCATGGTTTTTGTCACTATCTGAATTCTGTTCCGTTTTCCCCCCATCCTGTTAGGAACCTGTCCTACTTTGCCAAGCAGAAGAGTCCATCGGCAGTAATCCTAAACTTGTGGGAAGCCCGGCACCAGGATAATGGAGACCTGGACTCACTGGCAAGTGCCCTGGAAGAAATCAGCAAAATCCACTCGAAAAGCCCTGTGAACACTGAGGGCCAAGTGGAAAACACAGAGTTCAGCTACGCGGGCTAGAGCTCGGGGGAGTGGTGGGTGTGAGCCGGGGAAGGTTGAAGTAGAGTGAAATCCACTAACTCTGGCAGCTGTCCCTATCGCCTGAGACGGCTTGGACTACTGAATATAGCGCTGAGAAGAGCAGAAGAAAATTCTGTGATTTAAAAGATTGAAAGTAGGGCATGCTGAAGAGCCAGGTTTGGTGACTGTCCTGCAGAGGGAGTGAGAGGTGCATCTTGGGAGTGGTTTCTACTGTCCCTTGGAAGTGTGCGAGGAGCTAGGCTCATCTACCATGGAAGTTAAAGTCAGGCCCGTCTCCCCTGGTCATCTCATTTCTCCTCACTTACAGTACAGTATTTGCCAGGGAGCATCCCTTGATATTGTGTTGTTTCTTGTCTGTTTTTTTTTTAACTGCTCTTCAGCTTTCAACTTACCAAACAAAATCCATCTGGGGTGTTTCTGCAAAAACCCCTCAGGTCACCGTTAATTCTGTTGACTGTCAATTCCTAAAAAGAGTTGTCTGTATGGGTAAAGGCAACATGAGAACATCACATGGAAAATATTCACACTGTTGGTACTGACCAGACCTGTTGACCCTAGAAACAAGTTGTTGGCTTTCTGAATGATTTCTGTAGCTGTAGTGAATAGCTTTTGTCGTAAATTGCCATCATTTTACAAATTGCGGGGTCTTGCTTAATTTTTTATTAATAGAGCTATGATTTTATAATCTTCACAATTTATTACAGAAAAGATCTTCAGGATTGGCATAGAAGGAACTGTATTTCCAGAAATGTTTGAAAAAGCTTTTCTTTTTATGAGCATCAATGCCAGTGAGATGAATGGCTTGTCAATAATACGTTTTTAAAACTGGAAGAAAAAAAACACAGATTTTGGGAGAAGGTGCATATTGTCATTGTGTTTCAAACTATTGTATTTCACAACAGGGTTCTTTTGCCTACAGCTGTAAAAGTGACTGTTTAACAATCAATGGAAAACAGGTTGGATTTATGTGACACTTTTGCCTATGCCTGAAAGTCAGAGATTGTATTTCTTTTGAGTTTCACATCCCCGTTTTTTTAAATCAGCTTTGTTTAAAAAACAAACTCACTCCTTGTTACCCAAAGCTTTTTAACACAATTGAGTTATCAAATGAGTTCTTTTCAATTGCTCTAGAAAGGGATTGTTGGTCATGTAGTGTGTTAAAAAGCCATGAAACTCTTCAAAGCTGCCACTTATCGGTGTGGAAGGTGTTATTCATTTGGCAGCACAGTTTGTCACAGCACACAAGAACCTTATATTTTAAAAAACAAGCAGTACAGCCTTTGTGAATGAAGTGTGGCCTGTTGAAAGACAAAGCAGTCTGTGGGTAGCTTATACTTCTGCACCCAAATTTTCTAGACTTCACATTTAGAACTTAGGATGGACCTTAGAATTAAAAATGTAGTGTGGGGTGCAAGAAAAGAGGTGTGTCGACTATTGATCAGATCGCATGGGAGTGCTGTCCATCAAACCAGCAGTTTTGTTGATTTAACAGACGGATGTAATAGATTACACCAGTATTTTCTGCAGTATCTGCTTAGTTTACCACGAGACAAGCAAAGTCATAGGGAGATGCAAGGTGCCCTTTTGATTGACACTGAAATGATTAGTAGTTTGTCCGTGTATTGAATTTCACAAACATCTTGATAGAACATCTAACAGCATGTATCGTTAATCTTAATGCATTCTTTTTTATTGTATTCATTTCCTTCTAGGATTCAAATGCAGATTTGGCAAGAGAGTGAACACCAATGGGTGCTGACACCCATCAAGTCTCAATGTTTTTTTTTGCCTAAAACTGAGAGGAAGGGGGCCCCAGCATTGAGTAACACTCATTCTACCCTGGCAATGTTTTGCCAATAGTTGGCTGCCAGTTGGCTACAGTTACTTAATAACGTGACCCAAAACAGCTTCATCTGTGTTTGACTTGCAGTTCATTGGTAGTGTCACTCACACACCCAGCTTTTTTATTTTGTTCCATTTTGCGACAGTTTTATAATCCTTTGATTTTTTTCCATTGAGTTTATTTACAAAGGATAAGCCTATTGAGATCAAGAATTGTGTTGTCCAGATCGTTTTGCAAACTTGCCTGACCTTATTAAACTTCCTGAGTTCTACTTGTTTCCTTTCTCTTTTCATCTCTTTATCCTTCTGTAATCCTCTCAATAATTGTTTTGCTTGTTCTGTACATATAAATTTGTCTAAGCCGAGCTGTGTGCTACCTGGAGTATTATATTCCTAGTTTACAGATAACAGATTAAAGCAAATTTCTGAATGTCTAATGTTAGGTTCTGTTAAACTGAGACAACGAGCAAAGTATAGAAAGACTTATGCAGCCCCGTGTTCCAAAAGACTGCATTTAAATACACAAACTAGATGTTCTTCAGAGGTGAAATTCAAAGAACAGCACAAAAGAATAAGATGTGTTCTATAATCTCTCTAAAATGTTCACAAACCATTACATTTTAGAATATGTGTTTTGTAATGATTTTCTGAAACTTTTCAGAATGTATTCAATAATGTTTTTTTTTCCTTTTATACTCTTAAAGTGAAGACCAACTTGATTAGACTTAGTTTTCATGATATTTACCTAAACCCAGCTGTAATAATTCATATTACCTGTTGAAATACAGCTCTAAGTGCAGGAGGAGCTCTGCTGGGCAGTCGTATGACTCGGCAGTCTGTAGCTTTTGTAAAGGAGATACAGACGATTTACCTGGGATGAGAAAAAATAGAACATTTCATAAAGGTGATCCTTTTGTTTCAGTGGTGAGAGAAACACGAGCAGCTACAAAGAGATTCTGACAGCATCTTAACCTGATTCTCAAGAACCCTATGTCTTTCCCCAGACACGTGAATACAGGAAAGCCTTCTCTTATCTAGTTAAACAACATTTGCCAGGTTGATTTATGTGTAATGACAGAACATAAACCAGGGAGCGGTTGCAATTATAGTGAGACAAAAGAAAAAAGTGCAGTTTAGAGTAATCACAGAAGTCCACTGGGATACAGTAGACAATTACGCTTATTCTGCATTCCATGTTAACGATATTGTTCGCTTAATTAATTTTTGTGCTCAATGGTCTGTATATCGGTGAAGCCCATTAAGGGCATTTAAAGTTATTTGGGGAAACTCTCAAAAGGCAAGACAGGGATTCTGTGTATTGAGCTGGAAAGACAACAGCTGTTGTCGTGCTCTTTACTCAGTTTGTAGTCTGAGCACAGGGAAGTATCTTTTGATCCATCCAATCCAACTGGTTAGAAAGGAATGTGTGCCGTATAACCCTTCTGCTACTAGTGTAAATTGGCCTCCCTAGAGACAACAGGGTAAGGGACTTGAAAATTTGTTGTGATATGTTGTGGTTTCTGGTGCTTGTTGTTTACTACATGTAAACTTTTTTATTGCTTCTCCTAACAATAATTGTTCCATCCCACACATAGTACAATTACAGACTCTCACGAATTTCAACATGACAGAATGTTACACCATTAAGCTATCCTATTTCTCTCTTCCATTTTCAGTAATGAGCTTTCCCCTCATGTTAGGCACCATGCCCAAGACACCTCTGGTAGCTTATGTTCTCGTTTTAAGGGGATGAACCATTTCCAGAAACTTGTGCTTCAGATCCCAGAAATGGCTTGTTTTAATTGATGGGGTAAGACTTTTTTTAAAGGACCAAAGGGGTAGAAGAACTGTGTTTCATTATGTACTGAAGGTAAGTATTTCCACCTCTATTTGGTGGATAGAATACTATTCAGCAGCAATCATAGAGATATATTATAGAGTCTAAACATACCTCTACTCCGACTCAAGATGTCCTGGGCAGTGTGGATGTTTCCTATGTATATCTTACCTTGATTACAGTAAGAAAAAAAAAACTTTTTGGTTGGGATCATTTCACCTCAATGAATGAAAAATATTTAGAAAGAACATTCCCAAATTTCATGCAGTTGTTGCTACAGGGTTATTGACCACAATATCTCTTTATTTTTATGAACACTTAAACCTCAGTTTCTTACATATATGTACAGTAATACTGTTGGACCTACACTTGTCTATCATTGCTATTTCAAAACTGTATGTTATTTTTAGGATCTGGACAAGTCTTAACCATCTGCAAAAACCTGCACAATGAATTCGTCAAAAGGAACGCAGCGCAAAAGCTAGACTTTACTACTCTTCTGTAGATGTTCTCACTAAGATTTCTGAAGTGTGATTTCTTTGCAATGTCTCATTACACAGTCTTTAATCTGGCTCTGGAAACCTTGCAAAACTACAGACAAAAGTGTTTGAGTAAACTTATGCTGGAGCCTTGCAATGTTTCCTTTGTTTGTTAGGAAATTCAGAACACGTTCTGATGACGTCTGGACATACAATGGGCCCCTTCGGGTTTTTTTGTTTGTTAGTTTCAGAAGGCTAACAAATCAGATCGTGAGCATTTGCTGTTTGCAGCGGATAGGAAAAAGACAGCTGTGATAACGTTAATTGAGGTAAACATACAGTACATACAGCATGCACACTTGTTGTAATCTTTTGTAGAGGAGAGCTGACTGTGAAAAACAGGTATTAAATGTGGTCTTATCTCATTATCTTGGAAGTGGAAAATACAAGTTTTCTCTAATTGTGCAGGCTTGTCCAAAGCAAAACTGAAAAGGATGAGCAGCAGTGCTTTGGGCAAATGTTTATCTATAGAGTGACTTAGGTGATGGTGTTTACTGCAATGTTTTGAAGTGAAAGGCTAATGTTTTTCTACATATGTGTAAGGTTTCTGTTTATGTTTAAAATTTACTTGATGATAAGGGTTGAGGTTCACCTGCATTTTTTTGTTACCACTGCTTTTCATAGGGGTGTTGCAAGCAATTTCCACTGGCACCATTCGTACCAGCAATGGTGTATTTAGTTGAGAGAAGGTGGCGTGGAGCTGTGGGATTTTTAATGGGCTGTGCTTGTGCTTGTGCGTGAGTGAGTGCTTTCAGTGGGAGCTTCATTGATTCCCACCTAACCACTGAATTTCCACTGTGGTGAAAACAAATTGATGAGCAGACCAGGGAAATAAAAAAGAAAAAGACATGCTGCTTTTCAAACTTAAAAACAGCTGTGGAACAGTGTGGAGTGTACAACTTTACATTGTATCTCTTGAAACCCTAAATATTAAAAGGTATTTTCAAACAGTAAATCCACTCTTATGTTCACCTCAATCAGATTCACCCACATATTATACTGTTTCCATTTATTTATTGTGTGTGGTTTGTTTGATTCAAAAGTCTGAACTGTACTATATATATATCACTTACAAAGATTTTAAAATAGAGCTGTTTCCCTACTGGCATTTTATATAAAATGTTATCTGCAAACGATTTTCGAAATGAGTGTGATGAAACAATACTATCCATTTGTGTGAAACAATGTGCCATTGCTTTTTCTCAAGTAGGTAAAAACCTAGATCACAAAATCACAAGCTCACGAACCCATTTTTGATTCAATAATAGAAAATGACACATTTATGACAGATGGAAATGTTCAAGATAGAAGTAAAGATCATATGAGCATAAGCATAAAGATCAGCATAAAAACTTATTTCTGACATCTAGCAAATATTGCAGAAAAAATACATCCACCCTTTATTGACTTTTTAAAGACAGGCACCACCCCCCCAGTCCCCAAGTTCTTCAAAAATTCAAACAATGCCTGATTAATAAAACCAATCTTTTTTAAAAAAAAAAGGCCAAACTCTAGTAGTGTGCTTTAGTGCATGCTCAACTTGTGTCAGATTGGTCTAGTCTAGTTTCTGTCTCTAATTAGTTTGTTCAAACAAGTACAAGAAAACTATCTGAAAAAGGATCTGACTCAACTGCATTTCATCCATGAAAATGTGAAAGACATATTCATAGCTTCCTAACATAATTCTATTACACTTTTTCTGTGTTCATCTTTTATATAAAAAACACTTTTAACAGTGTCTTAATTATGGTTTGACACCTGAGTTCTTTACGTTTTGCTGCTAGTGCAGTATCTTAAAAATGCCATTGTTTTTGGATTGGTTTGACTTTATTCCCCAACAACTTTAAAGAAAGACATTTTCCATAAAGCATGGCCTTGGCTTCATGTCACAATTCTCGTGCCTTGTATAACTACTGTAAATGCTGAATGTTGTACAATAAAGATGGGGTTGATTTAAAAAAATGAATTACTAGGCTGCAACAGCTTTTTAGTGCTGAACAGATGTACATGTTTGGTAATGCCAGGGCAGCTGTGTGTTATATTGTATTTAAAATTATGGACATTTTGGATGTTTTCTGTACAGTAGAATTTGCAAATGTATATGCAGCCTTTTGAAAATAAATGTACAGTTGGAAAAACCTTTACATTTAGTTGAATAAAAAGTTTTTTTTTCCCCCCTTGAGGAACTTGTTGTTCTTGTAATTACTGTATTATTCAGTAGTCGGGTAAAAGTCGAAATGAGTCGCCAGATATAGAGGGATAGCATTCTTAAAACTGGCATTAACTGGCTGAGAAAATGACAGTGCTGGCCGAAGATAAGGAATGAGCCAGGGAGGCAGCTGCAACAATGGAGATTGTGTAGGGAAGAGAGCTAGAAAATGCACATGCAGTTGTGAGCAGCCAGGGAGTATTTAAACATAGGAGATTGGAAGTATGACATTAAAATATGACCTCCTCCAGAACATTTGTTGAATAGCACAATTTTTGAGAATTCCAGATACATTCGAGTGAGCAGTTGCACAAGAGGAAGGTTAATTATACACATCAGAAGAAGGCTCCACAACTGAAATGTTGTGAGTTTTTTCTTTATTCTTACTTGTCTGGAATTAACCTCTACTTGTTTGTTCCTTTAGAGATATTTTGATCCTTGCATAATTTTATTGTTTTTGTTGTTACTAAGGGATCATGTTTTCATTAGATATTTGTGTGCATTTCACCTGTCTAGGATAAAGTTGTTAAAAAAATAGATACTTTTTATTTATACTTTATTTTACTATATATATGTGTTGCCTAAACACAACAATACTATTGGTGAACAACCAATAGTAATGATTATTAATCCTTGGTTGGAATCAGAATTACAGATTTTGAAAAAAAATCTGCAGGTTTATGTCAACTGTCCACAAGGTGTCACTGCCGCTGAGACTGCATGCCATCTAAAAAATAAGTGTTGTCCTAAAAAAGTAAAACAACACGATAAATCAGGGATATCATGGTGGGTTTAATTAATCTATCATTCCTATCTATATTAATGTTTTTCTCTACCTACTTTAGACAACAATCAGAAAATTGCACCAATATTTATTAGTATTATTTTTAAATGTTTATGCATAGTATAGGTTAAAGTGTGTACATTATGCACAAACACTGTGGAAATACATGAAATTTTAAGTAAATACTGCTCAATGCAGTCATGACTATCTGTTGAGGCTGTTTTGCTTAGTTTTGAGCTCAATATGATTCCTGGAATTTCCTTCTTCAGCACCATCTTGAACAAAATGACAATTTCATCCAGCTAGCAGAATTCCATACTATCAAGCAAACAAGCTTTCAAAAATCATTCATGAGGTGACAAGAAACCCTGTGTGCTGCTGACAAGGACATTCAGGATTTTGTATATGACAAGAGGACCAGAGCACACAACAGACAGAAGGCAGAGTGGCCAGTGAGGGCTGTAAAGATGGTGCCCAAGCTCATCCAATCATCCAATCCAGTCTGACAATATATTTCTCAAAGCAAACTGGCAGTGCTGTGGATTATAACACCTCCTGTGCTAATGTAAGCCCTGAGTTGTTCTGCATTAATCACACCATCAAAAATACCACATCACTTTTGTCTACAGTAGATGTCTCTGTCAGAGCCTTGTAATTAGTCTAACCCAGGCAGGACCAATTTTATTAAGCTGTTAATTAATTGCCCAGGCAGTGTGTGTAAATCCGCAAAATTTTTCTGCCAGTTTTTAATCCCTCCACCATTATCCCCCCACCCAACAGCATACGCACAAAGTATCATTTCCTTTTCAAATATCTTTTGCAATTATGTCAACCAGCCTTCTTCCAGACTCTGTGTGCTTTTGCTTTTATTACATTTAATCTCTTGCCGGCCAGTTTGGAAGAGTAAACAGCTCCTTATTACAGAAAGTCCCCTTATCTTGTTGGCTGTGTGATGAGGTAAACACGCAGCCAGCACTGCTGTTTCCTGGCTTTGTAAGAGCAAGTGGGGAAAACAGGCTTGAGTCACAGTCCTGCAGGGAGAGAGAGATGGTTTGTAAGTGTCTTTATTTATAAACATAACAGGACATGGGCTGAGAAGTCCTCTTCACACCTGTTTCAGCTTCAGTCAGTTCCCAACCTTTAAGCAATAAGCACAGCACGATGTATGCAGTTTCTGTATTTGATTTAGTTCTGATTGAGTAAAATATTCAATTTACTCTGTTTCTTCATTATAGTTAAGTTACAGAATTAACCATGACAGTGCTTTATAAAGACTAAATGGATAAATAGCTGAATAGTTACTACCATTTCACTGAACCTTGGAAAATGCTGAACGACACGTGTAATATCTGGGTTCTCCTCCAAACCTCCAATTTGCTGTCAGTGGTAGAAACCAGAGCCCTGGCCAGCAGTCACTGAGTCATTGAGAAAATCAACAGGTGTACACATTTATCAGGCAAAATGTGTTGGTCCTATAGGACACCAGAAAAAGGAAGAGGATGCATCTTTGTGCTCAAAGGTACATCAACCATAGAGCTCAAGGAAAATGATGTTAAAATACAATTCTAAATGCATTTCTTCAAGGGGTTTTAGGAGTGGGAGCAAGCTATTTTTCTACTGTTGATACCCTGCTGTAACAAATGGAAAAACAAGCTTTTTTATTTTAATTAGGATGTTATCACAGCCAGGGCAATGAATGCAGCCAAAAGGAGGTTGTGGTTTATTTATTCTTTTAACAATGAACTCGGTTTCCCTGAGATAAGTTCATTCTTAAACCTTTCTTACTCTGCTAGCCCCTCGGCTCTCAGGTTCAGTGTCTTGTTCTTGATTTCTCCAAACCTCTCCCACAGCAGTTCCTGATACAGCCTCTCCCTCTTGCAAATGCAACGACGTAGCAAACACCTGCTATGAGGGATGAGGGAACACCAGTTTAAATAGGGAGGAGCCTAGCTGTCAGGTACGAGGATTGTAAGGACCGACAGCTGGCTCCTCTCAGGCAGTCATTTGAGCCGACTGTCACAGATGTTTTTTCTAAATGATCTCTTTTAAGTTGCTTGGAAATTACGCCAGTCAAACTGATTTTTTAATCTAGAAATATATGTCAATAATTACGTCATAATTAGGCAAAGCTTACCTACAGTACCTTTCTTTTAGAAAAAGCAATCTCTTAGTAAAAGTCAAGTATAAGTTCCTTTCTGTTTTGAGATGGCTTACACACATTTACTTACACTTGAACAGACAGTTTATCAAAATGGCCAAATACACATTTCTGATACTGAAGCATTTTTCTTCAAATGAAAGAAGTTTGTGTTTTTTGGCTTCCCATGAAAACATGAAAAAAGATTGGTTTCTGTGGTATTGTTCCTATCAGCTTGTTCATGTTTGCCCTGCTATGGAGTGGTGTGACATTTTGATTATTGACAGATAAAAGTGTGCCATTAATAAAATTCACAATATTAATAATTAATAATTAATTAATATTTTTTTTAGGTAAAATCACCTAAAGCTAACACAATTTAGAAGTACGACTAAAACTGTCCCTCTCCTTACCTATGATCACGAGCTTTGCGTAGTGCCCAAAACAAATGACATTGTGAGTACAAGCAGAAATGCAGTTTCTCTGTAGGTCTGCTGGGCTTACTCTCTGTAACAGGGTAAGGAGCTCAGCACTCTGGGAGGACCTTGGAGTCGTGTATAATCTCTAGGCCAAGAGGAGCCAATGGAGGTAGTTTGTATTTGGAGAGGATGACCCCAGGGTGATAAGCCAGCAGCCATGTCACCCTGTAGCTCTCAACTGGCTACCCACTGAAGCGAAGCAGGGTTGAGCCTGTTCAGTACCTGGATGGGAGACCTCCTGGGAAGCTACGGTTGCTGCTGGAAGTCGTGTTAATGGGACCAGTGGGGGGCGCCCACCCTGTGGTCTGTGTGGATCATAATGCCACAGTATAGTGGCAGGGAGAATAAACTGTAGTGGGCGCCATCTTTTGGATGAGACGTTAAACCAAAGTCATGACTCTCAGTAGTCATTAAAGATCCCCGGGTATTTCTCGATAAGAGTAGGGAGTTATCCCAGTGTCCAGGCCAAATTTCCCCCCTCGGCCTTTACTGTGGCCTCCAAATTGTCCCAATGTATGATTGGCTTGCACTTGCCCAGCGATGGACTGGCACCCTGTGTCAGGACATGACCCCTGGGCACCTCCTGCTGGAGGTGTACCAAGCATAGCCCAATGGGAAGAGCCCCT
The DNA here is from genome assembly GCF_055471065.1 of Atractosteus spatula. Classification (NCBI taxonomy): domain Eukaryota; kingdom Metazoa; phylum Chordata; class Actinopteri; order Semionotiformes; family Lepisosteidae; genus Atractosteus; species Atractosteus spatula. The sequence goes on from NC_142707.1 coordinate 7,787,037, forward strand.
GGGGCAGGCTCAGGACACACTGGAAGGATTTTATCTCTCAGCTGGTCTGGGAACACCTGGAAATCCCCCAGGAGGAGCTGGAGACTGTTACTGGGAATGGGAATCTCTGGTCTGCCCTGCTCAGGCTTTGGTCACCACAACCCTCACCAGGAGTATGTGGTTACAATATGGATGAAACTAAAACTGTTTTACAATAAATTGAAACTGAGTAATAATGAAAAAATGAACGATAATATGGAAGAAGCTGAAATAAAACAATAACTTTTAAATATATACATATATTATATGTATTATTGCAACATGGAAATTCCATGATATGCATTGTTTCTTCCTACTAATGTCTGCTTCCGACATGTTGAACCTGTTGAATGCCATAAAAAACATCTTTGTAAAAAAAAAAATAGTGCAAGCAATAAAATCTGAATAAGAATAATAAATACCATGAAGTTGGGAATTTCAAATAATCCAGGAAAAGTATTTTAAAAGGTCTGCTCCCAGCAGTAAGAAAGATATCCTGTACATAGCAAAGGCAAAGCAATATCCTCTCACATGTGGAGAAGCACTGTTTCGTAGGCAGAACCCAGACACACTGGGCAAAGATCCTAATAGCATTTACCATTTAGATTATAGGAATACCAGCTCCAGCAGTTCTGCAGCATGGATGTGAATACAGGGCAAATGTGTTGTAAGCTAAAATTAGTACAGGCTTTATTTCACCAGCAAGGAATAGAGCCCTATTAACAGACACATCAGGAAGAGGGACATAGTGCAAACACACACGTCCCGATGACACTGATGGATATGGCTTGTGAAAAGGGCAGACGTTTCCATGAGTTGTCCTCCCCGCCCCCTGCTTAAAAAGGGTTAACATCTCCAGATCAAAGATAAGCCCTTATTGCAAACAGCAAAAGCCTGCTTTCCTCCTGCCTCTCCAATAAAGAGCCTGTGGTCCAAACAATTACTTCTCTCTGTGACGTACAAGAAGCTGTGGAGCTCGGTGTGTTTTATTAAAGGGTTGCCTCTTAAATTATTTCTTGCAAAAAGGCCAGGCACATCCCGCAGGCATTGGAGCTAATAAATAGAGGAGGCGGAAGAGGGAACATCGCGTTGACTTGCACCTGGTGTGTCTCAACAGAATGCATTACAAGGTAAGGTAGCTCTTCTCTCTTTCGAATAGCTCATTGCTGTAATAACAGTCAAAGGCTTGGGCTTTAGGGGCACTTTCTAACGGTCATTTATTTTACATTTTAAGGGAGTAGTGAGGCTTAAAGTTGTGTAAGTTTGAAAAAGTTACTTTTACAAACGTTTTTTGGGCATTTAAAAATCGAAGAAGAATCAAGGCAAGTTCATTGTTCTGGTATTATGGACACTTGGACAGTCAAGCCAATTTATTCTGGGCTTTGGACCATTTCAGCAAATGTTAGCTGATGCAGCTGCTGGGAACTTTGTAGGAGATATTCTACAATCTGTTAGTAATCATTATGTCAATGGAACGTACAAGTTACTTCTAATCAGAAGCTATTTTCCCACTTAGCTTCTCATGCAAACCTTAATAAGAAGCTTTACTATGATTTATACACATTTAAACATTTCTATTTCCTACTAGCATTGTACTTACAGTATTTAAAATGTCATAAACTTTTAGGATTTATAACTGTATATATTGGAAAGCGGAACAGAAATCTGTTTGCATGAATTTGGGAGTTGTACAGTTTAATGTTGTAGTTGTACGGACATATCTTCCCAATTTGTGGATTTCATGTGTTTCAGATCTGTTCTATAAGAAAAGCTCCAAAATGAGTACTTAAAATGACTTTTATAATTTAAATAAATGTATGTAGATGTTAAATAATGTAGAATTAACTGAAACAGACCTTGCTGTCTTCCTGGTGAGAATGAAGTTTGAATTAATTTCTATAGATTGCTTTGATAAACAGTAATTATGAAACCTTTTACTATATCATCCTGATGGACAACAAGGCTCTCTCCAACCTAAAAATTACCTAAAACGCTTTTGCTGCTAATAAAAATCATATGTATGCACAATTTTTACTTAGACTACTCTTGAATACTGTATCTACCTGTATAAAGCTCTGTGCTCATCCTATCAACAAACAGCTGCTGACAGTTCTGTAAGCAAATTAAGACAAAGGATTCTAATCTAATTGTTGAATATATGTGTATATACTGTATATTCCAGAAGCAAAATGTATTTCTGGCACTAATGTCTGGTTTTACAGTAATGAGTTCCTGTTAGACATTATTATGTATCAGATTCACTTCAGTTCTCAACTACCACATGACATTTGTATGTTCATTAGTGCTAAAAGGAGGGAACTGCTCGTTCAAGTAAAGCTTAGCAAGGGTGCCTTTAGAGAGAAGAGGAAAAAAAACATCCCACACACCCCAGGCAAGAATACTGTATTTACTGCACTTCAGAGCCTCAAGGTGTGATCTCATGACAAAGAAGTCTTATTGTGCCTAGACATTAGGCTTATTGTGATACATTCTGTTTCACCCAGGTTTTATAGTTCATCCAACCAGTTTACTCTGAACGATGCCCAGTTTCAACCCTCTACAATGGTTGAAGGAGGGCAGGGAGTCCAGGAAGCTCGTGTTAGTGGTGGTCTTTGTCGCCCTGCTGGTAGATAACATGCTGCTTACTGTCGTGGGTAAGTCAATCTTCTGTCTTCTGAGCAAGCTGTTTGTTTTTTTTTTGAATCAGAATGCAAATCTGAATGAAAGCTAACAATGCACCTAATGAAAAAAAATTTGCATGAATATTTAAGACAACTGGTCAGGTAAGTTATTAAAAATAAGGGAACCTTCCAACAGATATGTGAGATGTGGCCACTGTGGAACAAAACCGAACACGTGAATTCATTTAAATCCTAGACAAACTGTAAATGGTACTAGTTTGACCCATACATATCAAGGCTTTCGTAACCCTAAACATATAGGTTAATGAAGGAGAAATAGATTGATAAGGAAAGCATACACATTGCATGTGTACCTTTGTTTGCCCTCTAACTAAATCCAAAATTCACTATGTTCAAATTCAAATAAGATTCAAATCGGAAGCTAACCCATAGGATAAACTGATTAAAATGACCTTGTCTGTGGCACGCTCTGGTTTCAGTGGAGCAAACCTGACAGAGCAAACAACAACCATTCTGTCATTTGTTTTGGTCACTTGACGTTTTTGCTCTAATTACACAAACTTTTGGTGTGCGTTTGTACGTGACAAAACGTCTATGAACACTGAGGTCAATTGGTTCGTGTCTTGTTTTGCTGGTGTCTGCTTCTAAAGTGCATCTCTTTCCCCAAACTAAACAACTGTCGTCTCTGATTTTGTAGTGCCCATCATCCCCAGCTTCCTATATGCCACCGAGTACCAGACGCCAGAACATTCTGTAACCCTGAACGACAGCTCATTTCCAACACAGAAGACCTATGAAGCCACCACATTCTCCTCTGTCTTTTCCTTTTATGACAACACAACCTACGTCGTTAGTGACTCTGCTGTCAACGTGTCAGACCTCATTTCCGATGTGAATGTCAACAGCTCTTTCGAAAGGGAGGCCGTGACGTCAGCACCGTATAACAACTGTGTGGAGAACAGTGACTACCTCGTGGAAGAAAATGTTCGTGTGGGCCTGCTGTTCGCCTCCAAAGCTTTAGTACAGCTATTGACTAATCCCTTTGTTGGCCCTCTGACAAACAGGTACTGTCTGAGGCTTCTTACCCCAAGCCTAGGAGAGCACTCAAACCAGGGTCAATATTCTTCTTTTCTTTTAAATATGGTTCTCCTTTCTTTACCTTCAGGCTGTTTCCACTCAGTTATGTCTAAGTTCATTTAAAACAGAAGATTCAATATCTATTTTGTCTTATAAGTACCTTTGTGCTAATTAATGCTTCTTCATAAGAACATTTACATGTGAACTGAGGTAATTTGGCCCATCTTACATCAAGCATGCAGCTTTTCTCCCTGCCTTGAACTGTGCTAGTTATGCTGCTCAAGTGTATCAAAGCCATGTTGTCAGTTCATTCTAATCTCAACAGGCAAAATAGTAATCAAGCTGCTGCTTACAGCACAGCAGGAACATGTGACAAGTTAGCTTAGGAAGATCAGCTCTCTTTGCCTCCTCTCCCCATTGAATTTAAACACAAATGTCTGAGTAGATTCTTAACATATCGTACAGTCCTTGGGCACCAAAGCTCATTTATTTCAGATTCATATCTGTATAACTCAGCTGACGAGCACACCCCATAATGTGTGATGAATCTGTTCATTATGGGATTTTGATCCAATGTACTCCAATGTACAGTATACATGCAGTGGATATGTGGAGTCATTTTATGAGCAAGACACTAGAAAGTTTATATAACAGTATATTTGCTGGCACTTTGTATTACAAGGTCACTATTTGTGGTTTTGTGCTTAACCTGTAAATCATTAATTTTGATGCCTGTACCAATTTCATGACCTGAAACAAAACTTATTTTTGTTGTGGTAACTCTTCCTAACAACTCATTATAGTATATTCTCACACCTCAATGCAGGTTCTAATAAATCCGATCTTGCACAGGGACAGCCCTTTGTTCATTTACTTGCCCTTTTGAATACAGTGGAGAGTGAGCTGCAATTTTTGATTTTCCCCTTAAACACAATTACAGTAGGAAAAAGATGGAAATATTTGCCATGTGCTATAATGATGGGCTCTACCCTAGACCTAGAAGGTCAGTCATTACCAAAGTTAAAATCGGCTCCTTAAAATAAAGAATAGTCAAGGTACTGTGTCCTTTCACCAATCTAAAACACAAAAAAAATAAGCCAACCACTTCCTCAGCCTGACTGTCTCTTGTGTGTTTTCCCTTTTCCAGGATCGGATTCCACATCCCAATGTTTGTTGGATTTATTATCTTGTTCTTCTCGACAATAAGTAAGCATCAATTAATAAACATGAAATATAAGTAATAGCACATACAGATTCATCAGAGTAATAGTAATAATAATAATTATCATCATCATCATCATAATCATAATCATAATCATAATAACTTTTTGGCAAGGAATGTCAGAGCTTCTAATGGATTCTCCAAAGTTTGTCATCATTGTACTTGAGGTTATTATGGACTTTTTGATAAACTCTAATAACTTTTCATCCTACTGTATGAAGCCTCAAAGGTTTTGCCTTGGAGATGTTTGAATCTTGCCTGTTTGAATCAGAAATGTCTAAAATACTTTTCTGTTCTGAAGAGAAGAATGGGCAAGTTTTAGTCCTAAATAGAGTTTAACTCAGTCACATCCTTCTGATTTTAGCATTTAATGTGGAGGGTTTAATTGCAGAAAAATGAAGTGTTTCATCGTGTTAAGCATTTTGGGTAAAATTCCAGAATAAATATATACATTTACAAACTTGAAGTCAGTACATATACCTTGGCATATACAAATATGATCAATGCTATTCTTTCATTCTGCTAATTATGGTCCACTAATGCATTTAACTGTTCTGTACAACTTACCCGAGATCAACTAACAAATCTTTGTTTATTGTCTTTCTGATTTGCAGTGTTCGCCTTTTCAGGAACATACACCCTTCTATTTGTGGCTCGAGCCCTGCAAGGATTCGGTTCTTCATTCTCCTCTGTAGCAGGTAGGGAACCTTTGAGCACATATGATGGGCAGAAACTATGTGGTTGCACTAAACTCCATGTACTTTCCAGTTGTGTCCTCCGGTTTGTCTTTCACTGTTGAGTGAACTATTAGCTTCATATCTTACAGTATATTGAAAAAACTAGATGATGTTTTTGCAAATTGTTTCCGGGACATACAGAGTGGCAAGAGACCCCCTTCCCGCCCCTAGTCCCGGGACCATGGCTTCATAAAATGTTATACCATGAACCTGACTACACCATATTGTTTTGTATAAAAAACTGAAAGTTTGAATTTAGTTATTATATCTGATTTCCTTTTATAAACGGCCCTTTATATTTTCCATTACAGTACTTTGAACTAAAGCCAGCAGTTGTTTCTGACTTCCTCTTGTTGCCTTGAGCTAGCCTCACTATTACTACATGACAATGGAGACAGAAATATGTTAATTTTCCAAAGACTGGTGTAAGAATTGTACAGTATGTCAAAACTGAAACAATACTGGCGACACATGCAAACTAACAAGTAAATGGTTGGTTTTCTTTCAATATGGAAACCAGGAATTTTGTACATTACGCAACTTAATTTACATATTAAAAAATATTTAAAAGAAGGCATTCTGAAACAGAACCCTAGTTTTTCAATAGGGCCTGCGCTGTCTTTGTAGGTCTGGGGATGCTGGCCAGTGTTTACACAGATGACAATGAAAGAGGTGTTGCCATGGGACTAGCTCTTGGAGGTCTAGCAATGGGAGTTCTTAGTAAGTAACATCCTGTTTTCTAGTTTTGCATCATTTATACACAAGTGTTTCACAGTTACATTTATACACAGTTACATTTATTGCATCTGTACTAATACCTGGAAAAGTGATACTTTCACAAATGCACATTCATAAAATGCAATAATAAATGCATTAATGCCGATTTTCCTGGGATGATTACATCGATAAGTGGTAAAGTAGTAAAGTGTAAAAATGTTTTTTTGATTTTTCTACCCATTACTAAAACAGCACACTACAAGGGCAAGTGTCTCAGAAAGGCTTCATGCAATGAAGAGTCTAGTTTTTAGAACTCACAATTTACTGTGGAACAAGTAACGTGTATAATCTAAAGCACAATTTATTCTCTATTTCTTTGACAGTCAGTTGTCATGGACAGAACTGTGACTACAAAGTTACTGTGCTTCAGTAAAATTGTGTTTTTGCCTTTTCTCTGACAGTTGGAGCCCCATTTGGAAGTGTTATGTATGAGTTTGTTGGGAAAAGTGCCCCGTTCATTGTTTTAGCTTGCCTGGCTTTAGTTGATGGAGGTAAGTTAGTAAGTACTGTAAGTCAGTATGTATTTATACACATATTACACCATGTAACATTTTCTAACGTTCTCCCAAAAAGGTAAGGTGTCACAATGTCACAAATGAAATACTTTGTGTTCGTAAGTCTTACAAAATAATGAATCATGACAGGTTTTACCAGAGTAAACAAAAGTGTTGCAGTTTATTTAGGGTACTAGCAGTGAGGTGAGTGGCATAGCAGCTGGTGCTGAGATAGGGGGTTTGCCCCATATCCCTTGTGAATTTTATTGGGGTGCTCCACTTTTTTCCACCTTTCACAGACATGCTGGCTATGATACATGGTGCCTCTACATTGTGCACACATCTTGTGTGTGTAAACCTGCATTGCACTTGCATTTCTTCCAAGGTATAGTCCAACCTTGAGCCCTGTGCTTTCAGTACAGGCTCCACGTTTCCATAACGTTCCCTAGGAATAAGTGCCTGGTATTGGCTAAACAGTATTGGTAGGTTAGTATGAATGGTGTTCAACCAAGGTGCATTAAGACATTAGTAATAACCCTTGAGCATTGGTAAAAATCTATATGTCATTGAAATAATAATGTAATTGTATTTCCTTACTCCCTTCTCTTACATAGCATTACAGCTGTGCATACTGCGGCCATCAAAGATCTCTCCTGGGGTGAGTGTTTCTTCCCTTTCCATTTAAACAAAAACAAAATCACCAGGGGCAGGGAAAAATCTTGAATGTCAAATGTAGTTCTGAAGAATAAACTGGAAGAAAGATGTCCAATTTTGTTAGTATGTCCCAGTAGCACTGTGTTCAATATGACAAAATGCTTGTTATAATCATTGGCAGGCAATCGAGAAGCAGTCCAATACTGACTAAGGAACTGTATTCTCATTTACAGCAATTAGCCACAGCGTAATACAGACTATGTCTAATGCTGCTGATCCAAAAGATTTGATTAACACATCCTGTTAATTCTTGTGACCAACAAAAGTCTTCCTGTAATATAGCAATTAGCCTGATCTTGTGAGGTCTCAGCCCACAATTCCAGTAAGCCTCCTTCCACCATTTGACTAATTAAAATGCTTATGATTCACTATAGAAATGTGGCCTTCCCTAGACAACTGCATTTGAGCTCTAGTAAAAGATAGATAGATAGATACTTTATTGATCCCGTGAGGGAAATTGCAGTGCAACAGCAGCTTAACACACACAACACAGCCACAGTGTAACGAATTATATAATAATAGTACAATACATACAATACAATACGAGTTACTCACAGTCCGGACGCACAAGAACAAACTAGAACAGAACAGTACACAGAAAATCGTATCACACTCATATCACACATATGAATATAAATATAGATGTAACTATAGATATAAATATAAATGTATTGCACAGGTCCCTGGCATATATTGCACAAAAAGTGGTTGTAAACGGGAAAAAGAAAAAGAAAAAGAAAGAGAACAGATGTAGCAGTAGATGTGTAGATGCGTTTAGTCCAGAAACAGGTCACTGTCGATGTTGCCTCTGCCAAGACGCAAGGTGGATGCGTTGTACAGTCTTATGGCAGACGGCAAGAATGACCTCCTGTAGCGCTCCCTGTCGCACCGTGGATGAATCAGTCTATTGCTGAACGTGCTCTTCATTCCTGCCAGCCTGTCAAAGAGGGGATGGGAGAAGTTGTCCATGATGGCCTCTAGTTTGGACCTCATTCTCCTCTCAGCCACTACCTCCAAGGAGTCCAGGTCAAACCCAATGACAGAGCTTGCTCTCCTGATGAGCTTGTTCAGCCTTTTGGAATCTACTGCTCTAATCCCAGAGCCCCAGCACACCACTGCGTAGAAAATGGCACTCGCTACCACCGACTGATAGAACATGTGTAGCATCTTACTACACACATTGAAGGACCTGAGCCTCCTCAAGAAGTAGAGTCGGCTCTGTCCCTTCTTATAGATGGCCTCGATGTTCTTAGACCATTCCAGTCTATCGTCGATGTGCACTCCCAGGTACTTGTACGAGTCCACCATCTCCACGCCACTCCCATGGATGTAGACAGGAGTAGGTTTGACCTTTTTCCTCCTGAAATCTACCACCAGTTCCTTTGTCTTCGTCACATTCAGTTCCAAGTGGTTCACCCCACACCACTCCACAAAGCTGCTGACCAGTCCTCTGTACTCCTCCTCCTGCTCACCCTTGATACATCCCACAATTGCAGAGTCATCTGAGAACTTCTGCAGGTGGCATGACTTTGAGTTGTACTTAAAGTCCGAAGTATAGAGGGTGAAGAGGAATGGAGAAAGAACTGTCCCTTGAGGTGCCCCTGTGTTACTCACTACCTGTTCAGACACACAGTTCTGAAGTCTCACAGACTGTGGTCTGCCTGTCAGGTAGTCAGTGATCCACGAGGTCGTGGAGGCATCGACTTGCATCTCCTCCAGCTTCCTCCTTAGAAGTAAGGGCTGGATGGTATTGAAGGCACTGGAGAAGTCGAAAAACATGATCCTTACAGTGTTGCCAGCCCTGTCCAGGTGTGAGTAGGCCCTTTGCAGCATGTAGATGATCGCATCCTCCACACCAACACTGGGCTGGTAGGCAAACTGTAGGGTGTCCAGTGATGAGCTGACCAGGGGTCTCAGGTGGGATAAGACCAGCCTCTCCAGTGTCTTCATGATGTGAGAAGTCAGTGCAACTGGTCTGTAGTCGTTGAGGACAGAGGGGCGCCCTTTCTTTGGTACCGGGACCAGGCATGATGTCTTCCAGAGCACCGGGACTCTTTCCAAGCGCAGGCTCAGGTTGAACAGTCGCTGGAGCACTCCGCTCAGCTGATCAGCACAGGCCCTCAGAACTCTGGGGCAGATGTTATCTGGTCCTGTGGCCTTACCCTCGTGCAGCCTCTTCAGCTCCTTCTTCACCTGGTCAGCTGTGATGGTCAGCCTGGCCTGGGGGATGGTGCTCATACTGCTTTCAGTGCTGCAGGTGTTAATGGCGGAGGTGTTGGAGAGTGGCAGCTGTGGGGGATGGGTGGGTGAGTAGCCGTCGGGGGTTGTGTTAACCTGTAAGTTTAAAAATTTTCTTTTTTAGACTGTTGTCAATCTAAATCTTAAATTGTAAGCCACAGACACTGCACTTTCTGGATCTGAAATTATAACATACAGGAAAGAACTTTTGTTATCAGCCCCAGGTTTATGGGAGGTAATTTTTCATTTTTTCTAAGAGAAAAGACACTGCTTTCAAACCTAGAATCCTACTTTTATTATTGGCAGCTACTGTAATTATCTTAACATTAACATGATTAATATTTAAGACTATTTTCCACTTATTTTTTATTGAGGTTATTTTTGGTAAAAACTCCATTGAGAATCTCCTAATTAAAATTGCCAGAGACTGCTGCACTGTTAATTTCAGTAGCACATAAACCTCAAGAGATAATAATGGCTGCAAACCAGTTTTTTTTTTTCTCAGTGAAAATGCCAATAGTTGTGGTGTAGATCCAGTTGAAATCTTAACAGTGTCCTTTGCCTAGTAATATACCTTTGATTTTTTCCAGAGTGTAGAAGGCACACCTTTATTAACCTTACTACGGGATCCTTATATTCTAATAAGTGCAGGTAAGAACAGATTCCCAGTTATTTAAGAACTATCATCTCATCTGTTGCTGAGAAAAAAAAAATCACAGCTGTTAAGCATAACACATTTTTTTTTTCAAAAGAATGAAATTAGTGTAAGCTTCAGAATTGATTACCAAGGGAGTCTTAGCCTATCTCGAGAACAGCAGGGTGACAATTCTGGGGGTTGTGATGCTTCATCATGAATTATGAATCATACCACATGAACTGCCTAGGTGCATCATAAGAAAGAGAACCGTGTGATTGTGAATTGTGTGAGTTTGCTTGTTTCTGGTTCATTAAAAACATTTGTCACTCTTTAGAAACTGAAAAGACTATTTTCCCACACTGTGTTAATATTCAGCCTGTTGTGCATTAGCCTCTCTCTCTATAAATAACCAGTGTTAACACTCCTCTGGCCCAGTTGTAGTAAATACCTTTCTGTATTACAGGGTCCATTTGCTTTGCTAACATGGGGGTGGCCATGCTGGAACCCACACTACCCATATGGATGATGCAAACTATGTGTTCTCCAGAATGGCAGCTTGGTATGTGGATGTGTTCTCTGTCTCAGACTGTGGTTAAAACTTCATAAGCGCTCTGACACAGCATATCTACTGTATAAAAAACTATCGGTCCACACTTAAAAGGGGTAATGGGTATCCAAGGTATGGTGCTTTCTGTTTCTGCAATCGTTTCTATGTGAAATGTATTATACGGCTTTCTGTTGTTATTTCAGCTTCAAGTTCTAGACATATTTCGGCTTCAATATAAATATTGCCATAAAAAGGAGATTAAAACTATTATGTAATGTGGGAGCCAGACAGTTCAGTTGTTTAGTCCTGGTAATGTAGAGTTCTGTAATGCAATCTGTGCCTAACACATGCCAATCCACACATGTGAATCTTTTATTGAAATAGAGACATCCGATAATCTATACCCTGTGTACTACAACCACCACTGAGTCTTTCTGAATTTTGATTCACTTTGCCTGAAATGCAGATATTCATTTAGTGTGCTTTGAAGACTTTGACTGTTAAATACTAAACATTAGCAATAAAGGCTCTCTCTAATGTTAAATATTAGAGTCAAGCTTGTGGGATTCTTTTATTCCCTTCAAGTTATGGTGAGAGGATAATTTAATTTTAGAAACAATAAAGTTACAAAACTAGAAGTCACTTTCATTTGTTAACTCAGCTACACACATAAAACACTAGAAACATAAGCTACAACTGTACAGTGTGTTTAACTCACTGTACTACCTTGATTTGATGTAAATTTGGTGAGAAAGAAAGCTGGCCTCTAACTTGTGCCTGTCAATGTTTGCTTGTGTTTTCCGAATATGATCTTAGCCAATTGCAGCATGTTCCAAACTCAGCTTCTCTGATCTTAAACTAGAACAGACATGCATGAGTATGAGCAAGTATTTCATGCTTTACCTTCACTCCACTGGCTTCCTGTGGAATTTAGAATAAAATTCAAAATTCTATGGTTCATTTTTCAAGGCTTGAATTGCTTGGCTCCTGCCTGCATCAGTGTACAGTACTGACAAAGTGTGTGCAAAGTACCATTAATATACATCCCAACTTTGTTTGGACTCTTTAGCCTTCTTTAGTTGCCTAAATGAGGCTCTTAACCCTAAGAGACCCTGGGTGTCTATGCTTTGTATTCTTTTGCTAAAAAGCTTTATCATGATCCCTCAGCTCATATGTGTCAGAATCTTCAAACTTTGTCTTAAACATATCAATATATCTTGATATATAAAATAAAGGGGATGATGATGATTATTATTAATACTATTATTATTCCAACGATCATTCTCAGAAGTACAGCTAAAAAGTCAGGAAGGATAGAGGCATTTTATCATTTACAAAATCTGTTTAATGGCTATGTGTTTTTACACTGATTTATTGTACTTTATATGTTATTTTTATCTCAAATGTTTGATACACGTGTTAAACAAAGAACTAACCTTCTCTTTGATAACATATTTCAGGTATAGCATTTCTCCCTGCGAGTATATCATACCTCATTGGAACTAACCTGTTTGGCTTGCTAGCTAACAAAATGGGCAGGTAATTTTAGACTGTTACATTTTTTTTACATTGTTACAAAAATTGTAATAGATGGAAAAGGGTTTTTTAATCATCCAATATAATTCTTTTATTTTGTTGAACAAACTTCAGCCCAGTGCTTAACTTGTGGTTAATATGTCTGGCACGTTGGCCTTTTTGCACTGGACCGTGCTTATTTAATAACATTTGTTTTGTCTTTGCTTTCCAATCTTATTATTATAAATTCTCATAAAAGAATAACAGCAGTGTAAATGTGCTCATAAAATGCTTCTGACATACACCCTAGAGTAAGAAGCTTTATTATCACAGATGCCAATGACTTGTAATAAGGTCTGAATTTATAATTAGGTACAGTAAGTAATTATTTGGTTTTGCATTTGAACTACACTTTGAGTTGGTTTCCTGCTAAAAGTTGTGAACATTAAAAATGTATGATCCTAGATTCGCTGTATTCATGTGGATAAATGGTTCTTACAAAGAGATGCATGGCCAGCACAAAACTTACAAGAAGCCTTTTCTAATCTTAAATACCATTTTTTCTTCTTTTTTGTTGTTCTTGTGAGCTCATACTCTATTGAAAAAGAAGACATTTCTTTAAAAACAGGACTTAAAATGGATGGCTATTCTGGTGTCTTTTGTGTTTGAAGTTCTAGATAGTTTGATAAATACTCACAACCTCCTTGGTCCATGTGCTTTACTGTATGTTCCATTCTGTAAGTGAGCTGGCCTTTTAGGTGCAGTGACAGTGTTGATCTCTCTACAGGTGGGTCTGCTCATTTATTGGAATGGTGATTGTTGGAATCAGCCTGCTCTGTGTGAGTATACTAAACATTTGGGATATTTGTGTTTATTTGAAGGAAAAAAACACATTATTTAGTAGTGTTGGTTTCATTGAAGCCTACTGTAGATGAGTAGGTGTGCTGCTTTAATAGACATTTTACATGTTTTTGTGATTCAGAAACATCAATTACTTTCGTAATGCCCACCAGAATTTGGTATAGACAATGGTGTGTTTTTCACGTCTCAGCTTGTAACTACAAACCTCACAATCGCACACAGGGGCGAATGAGGAAGTACAGGCACCTCCTCCCACCTGTTTGTCTTTGAGCCAATCGTCTTTTGACACATCACAGACAAAACTGCCCCCTACTGGAGGTACAGCACTGATTGGAAGACAGGCGCATCCTTCACTGACAGCACAGTGTGCTACAGTAACAGCCAATTAAGTGCCACCAATTGGGCTCTGTGATTCCTCAATCACAGAGCTCACCCCTTGCTCTTGGCATGTGAATTTATCAACTAAGGCACTCAGGAGGTAACTCTCTCTGTGTATTTGTTTGACTTTGTATCTACTTAATTCATTACCTAGGTTAATTACACTTGTTTTATATTTGTGTTATAGAAGAAACTTATTTAGTTATTGAAATTTGTATTCAGGTCAGAAATGCCTAAAACTGATGTTCAATTAAATTAAATCGCAGGTTCCTCTAGCAAGCGATATTTATGGACTCATTGGTCCTAACGCCGGCCTTGGACTTGCAATTGGTAAGTGATGCTCATATTTTGTGTTGATTCTTTCTATGCATAGAACAAGTCACATTATTGATAAGCCACTATTCAAAAATTGAATCGGATCCAAAAATTGAATCTGAATACAAACTGTGTCCAATGTTTATTTAAAATGCAGAATGAAGATCCGTTTGATTTTAAATACATTTAGTATGGAACTTTACAAGATACAGCTTTTAATGCAATTACATTTTTTTTATACTGTATGTCATCACTAACTTCGTATGCATCAGGAGACCTCTGTTAATTCATTACATTTTCAATATTTTGAAATCTGAATTATTGAAAGTGTACTTTAATAAATTTATTAAATTTATTTTAATATTTATTAATATTATTTTGGCTTTTGTTTCCAAAAGCAAAGAGTAGATTAACAGTACAGTAGATACAATTTCCATAACAACCTTCAAAATTAAACCTCAGAATGATAAATGGAGTTCATAACGAAAGTTTGGGAGGGATGACAACAACCAAGTTCAATCAGACTCAGCTGTCAGTAATTAGCAATTGCTACTGAAATCCATTCCTCTCCCAAAACTCTATAAATACCTATGAGATCCCTATCTCTCTCTCTTGCACGTCTCTTGCATCCCACCTCCACCCCTGCAGCTGCCCCTTGGTCACCCTGCATGGGGGTCCTGGTCTCCTTGTCCTATGGCCAGGAGGTCAACCCTTAGCCAAGTGGGATAAGCCAAAATTTCGCTCCATAATCCTTTCACGACGCTTTAATCTTGAATGTTGCCATTTCCTACTGAAGACGTTTAATCAATGAAATTGTGACACTTCATATAACTAATTTACAGACATTTTAGAAAATTACAAGTAACAATTGTCCACATGATGTAGATTAAATTGTGAGTAAATGATAATAAATAATAAGTAAATATTAGCTTACTCCGGCACAGTCTCTGGAATCCCCAAACACATGGAAAAGACACACATCTGGCAAAAAGTGGGGTCAAGACAATTAACCAATTAAAAAGGCATTATTGTGAAAACAGGATATTGACCTCTGTAATATTATTATAGTCTGCTCAAATGAAAAAGATGGTAGTAATGAGTTAGCCACAGAATCTTACACTCTTTAAAATACTACATGTGTTGGCCACTGATTTCACCTGGAATATGAAAATACAAGCTTTAACATATAGCTTTAAAAACAATGCAAAATAAATACTGTATTAGTTTTCCTAAGAATGTAATCAGACCATTGTAAAATCATCCATACTCCTAAAAGGCAATGCTTCTGGGATCTACAGTATATGGTTTAATTTTAGTGATGATTATGTCATGCAAGTCCGACAGGACCAACCGTGGAATGGCAGGAGAGCGATAGAGACCCTATGCGTAGCGGCGAGACGGGGATTAGCCCGGGCTCAGCTGTTCAGGAGAAGCCGTATAGAAACCGATGCCCTCAGGCCAAGGACAGGAACGACCTGGTGCTAGGCGGGTCTCAGGGCAACTGAACAACAATGCTGAGCAAGAAGCAGAGCAGAAGCAGGAAATAAATAGGCTACACAACAAGACACACCAGAAAGACATGAATAATCACAGGGAACTAGGAACAGAAGGGACGTAGAGCGCCCTCTAGGTGTAATGAGCGTGACAGATTAACTTCACCCATGGTATGCTAAGGAGAGTTTACATTACGTATAGAGTACGTTTAAAAAATTACATGCAACAAAAGAAAATTTACAATATTATCTGAGCCATGAAAAACTAAACAAACAATTGACAACTGCAGAACTTTATTCCAAAATTACCACCTTCAACCTTGTTTCTTATCTTAATGACAATATTAAACAAAACACACATTAAAAAAGATTAATTGGCATTGCCATCAATATAGAGGGAAAACATCAAAAGGCATTGATCTTGACAAGAATATTAATTTTTAAATCCTTCATTCTATTCACTATAAGGCGCAAAAGAGCTTCTGTTCAAGAAGAATATTTTAAGTGATTAAGAGCTTAAAAAGTAATCATGGTACAATCACTACAGCAAAGGTAGCTAATAATATAAAAATTGTGCTTCCCTTTTTACTTATCTTTCTAAAGCTTTTTATTCTGTACGTCATATATTAATGTTGTATAGACTGTTGTATAATTAATTATTGTAGTTTTTAAATAGGTTTCAAAAATATTTCACAAATTTTAATTAAGTGTATCAATCTGATGTATTATAATTATATTATCCGATTTTTTTTATTCCATGAAAGATTGCCACTGGGTTCTATTTAGGTCTAATTGTATTGACTGTATAAATAAGAACATTGGTCAGAATATGAACAATGCATAATTTGATTTTTATGCTGCTGATACTGTATTCTTTCCCTCTAACCCGCCTTGAGAATTCATTTCTGAAGTTTTACAAACAGCTTTTAATGTTATTCTATATAAACTCTTTGAATTCAAGCTTTATTAAATTAAAAAAAAACAAAATAGTCAATAATCAAGTCTAATTCTGAAAAATTAGAAAAATTATAGACTAAAACATTACCAGATTCATAGTTTCAGAATTCAGATAACATTTCAAGAAAATTAAAATTGGGTTTTGTGCAAAGGTAACAGACAAGGATATTAGACACTTCTACATGCAGAATGGCAATATATAACAAATTCTAGATATCAAATACATTACTGTGAACTGTGCAAGAAAGTAAGGTGAACATTTCTTGCACTACCTACTGTAAACTGAACCTCGGAAATGCCTTTGTTTATAAAGTGGCTATGGGAAAATATCCAGTTTACCTTAGAACCTTAGTTCTTATCAGTTAAGATCTTGATCAATATTATAGTTTACAGTTTTAAAGATTGTATGAATCGAAACAAAAGATTGTTATTTTGCTCTCACGTCATTGAAAATGCCTCAGAAAGATTTAATGTTGTTTAACTTATCATTGGACCATTTTTTTAAGATAGGATATAGGTGATTTTTACATTTGATAAATATACTCGTTACTATTTTTAGAGTACTTTTTCTTGAAATAATTCTATCAATTATCAAATGTATCTACTATAGTGTTGTTGTTGTCCTAATGTTGGTAGAAATGATGTGACAAAGTGTTTCAAACAGGCCTCACTTGGAAATGAGATCTTGATGTCACTAGACTTCTAGGTTAGACAAGGATTTGAAATGGTCAGAAAAACAACACTAGCAGGCACATTCACCTTTGACGTTATGAAGAATTTGTCACACTTTTAACTAGCCCTTTTTATCTTTCATTTTCCATCTATAAAATTCAATTGCGCCATCCCTTGGTAAATCATTTCACAACCTTTTATATTATTCATATCACTTTATTGTATTAATAAACCATTAATGTTTAATATTCTCATGCATTTACTTGTATCTGGGAATGTCTGTTCTCCTTTCAAGAAAAGCAGCTCTCAAACTGTTGCTTGCTGTTTTTCACATCAGTTACTGAGGGGGCCTGTAACTTTTTACTTTCATAAAAATGTCATTAAAAAAGTGAATATTTTGCCAAATAAAAGTGTAGTCCATCAAGAACCTGCAACCTGGAATTATCCTGTCAGTGTAAATTCTGTAGGGCTTTCTGATATATGGATTTTTTGACAGCTTAATTGCACAACTTAGTTTTTTTACATTCGTTCAGAAATGGTGTTATTTAGCAGGTGTTCTAGTGGAAGACAAACTCTAATCTTGCACTTTCACTTTCCCATGTATAAAACACACCTGGCTTCACTGCTGCAGCAGCTCTCTAGTTCATTCCTCTGAGTGAAGGGCACTGTTGTTTCCTCAGCCAGACGATGTTAAAGCCAATGTATTAATATCCATTGCTTCATTTAGCCATTGTTAGAATTCAACAGAACACCTGAACAATGGATTTAAACCAGCTTAAAATTTCTCATTTTTCCTCTCCTGTAGGTATGGTGGACTCCTCCATGATGCCTATAATGGGCTACCTGGTAGATCTCCGGCATGCTTCAGTCTATGGAACTGTCTACGCTATAGCAGATGTTGCTTTCTGCATGGGATTTGCTATCGGTGAGGAGGTCTTCATAGGTCAGCGACGTTGAAAAACCTGACCACGCTTTTAAAAACTGATTCCAAATGAAAATAGCAGAACACTCATTCTAATCATAATCTTCCCATGAACATCATCAGGAGAAATGTACTTCTATCATGTGAACTGATATCATGTTTCCGTTTGACCCTGAGTATCTTGGACATTTGATCTCCAGGGTATAATGCCAGCTCTCTTTCTGTGGTCTCAGGCCCCTCCACAGCTGGAGCCATTGTGGAAGCTATCGGATTCCACTACCTCATGGTCATCATTGGCATCATCAACATACTATTCGCCCCTTTGTGCTGCTTTTTAAGAAATCCTGCAGCAAGAGAAGAGAAAATGGTGAGAGGTTTTAGAATTCATTTTGTGCCCTTTCCCTAGGGTGTGGGTTCTGAATTCTTATTTGATGGATTCTTACCTGTTATTTCTGAGCCAGAACAAAACAGACTTTAATCCTGTTCAAAAGATGGCAGTGTAAGGCACTACTGGATCAGATTTAATGTTTCTCCAGAGGTGCAGAGCCAAGATACACCCTGTACAGGATGCCAGTCCATCGCAGGACATGTACAGACACAAACATGCACACACTCACACCAGGACCAATTTACCCACAAGCCACTTAGCCTGCTATACCAGGATGCCTTTGGACTGTGAGATTGTGTTGTGGCCCCAACATTGCCTCAAGCAGCAATGGTACCTATATACCATACCTCAAATATACTCCAACAACAAAATAATAACATTAAAAACATTTTGCCCTTTCCTAATTATTTCTCATTTGTTTGTCTAACGCCTTTAAACAAACCAGTCAACCGTTTGTTCCCATTTATAGAGCTGCTTATTTTACTAGAACAATTCAGGTAATATACCTTGCTCAAGGATACAATAACTAATAATAATAATGTAACTAATAATATTAGTTACATGCAAAAAAACATGCTGCCCTGTAGTTGCCCCCTGCTAGATTATACTTTATATTTTCACAATATCTCCCAAGAAAACAAGAAACACATGAGCAAAGTGTCTCACCCTGTCACATTTAAGTTATCATCCATTATGTACCACTCGCTGCCAGAGAAATAAACAGGAAAGGAAAAGTTAAGATTCATTTTCCTTCAAGTCACAAGGAGAATCTTTTAGGAAAAGGAGAATCATGTCCTGCTCTTCATCCCTGTGTCTTCTCTCCCAGGCCATAATAAACCAGGAGTGTCCCATGCATGTCAAAACCTACAGCACTCAGAAGGTGTACCGGGAGTTCCCACTGAGCGACGCTAGTGATGAGGAGGAGACTGAAGAGTGACCACATTCCCAGGGCACAGCCAGACATGCTGTCATGCAATCTGATATACTACACTTGAGCATAAGTGTACTGCACCCACAAAACAACAACTCTTTGTGGTCTTGCACAGCAAAAACATTTTGTTTCAGAAAAAAGAAAACAGACTTGAAAAAATAAAAAAACAACCAAAGACTTGCCACTATAATGAATTTGTTCCATTGGATGTTGGATGCTGCTTTTCTTGTTTTCACAAAAAAAAATCATCTTGCTTTCTCATTTGATGTGGAAAGGTACAGCGATAAAAAGTGAGAGGCTAGCTAAAAAGCATACAATTCAGTTTTGCTCTACAGGATTTTTTTTGTTGTACTTCTGTTTTGTATTCAGAGGTAGATGAAAACAACTAGAAGTGAAACAAAACTGAAATGAAAATTAATTTTATTTAAATTTCTGGTCCTTAAGGACAACTTCCTATGTGGTTGGAAGACTTGCGACAACTACAGTACCTTGCGTTTCAGAGGTGCCAGAGCCCAGCCTGACATACTGTAAAAGCACAAAGCTCAGAGAGCTCTTCAGGTGGGATTGAGAGTATTTCCCAGGTCCTTTTAAGAATCAATACTGTAATGTAGCTTGTGCTACAACATTTGTCTTTTTTTACATTGTTAGAAATTGTGCTGCAAAAGATAATTTTTTCATAATCTGGTCTTAATTCTACAATGTACAGATTAAAAACTTTCCCTCCCTTTGTCAATGCCTCTGGGGATTTTAATCCTTTTGGATTATGGATTGCCCACAGCACTTTGTAGTTCAGTTTTTAGACCTAAATTCAAACCCTTGTGTCTGAAAAAATAACTAAAAGATTATTCATAGGGCCAAATTTAATCAATAAAATTACATCTTCTCTTATTTCTCTTATTCCTGTGCAAAAATACTCAAAAGTTACCACAGGACAGTTCTCAAGGAAATCTCTTCAATCAATAAAATCGAAATCTTTACTGTTCAATCTATATATTCCATATTATTACTACCTTAGCTAGAAAAATGTTGTAGCCTTCTTCTACACAGTTCCTTTACATCTTAGCTATTATAAAATCCAATATTCTTTCCTCAGTTTCTTCACTGTCTCAGTGTTTCTTTGTAGATATTACAATTTTATCTTCAGCTGGAGGGTCTATGTTTTTGCTGAGACATTTAATTTCCTTTCTGCACTGGAGCTTGGTCATGTTTTTAAAGCACAACGTGGTACTTATTCAAGAGAGAGACAGATAGAGAGAGAAAGGGAGAAAATGGGAAAGATTTGCATCAGTGGTGTGTTGTTCTTCAATGCATCCAATTTCCAGGTCCCATAAATAACAAACAAGCATCTGGAACAGAGAGCTAGCCTCTGGAGCCTTCTGTAGACATCTTATTCAATTACCTTGGAAAAAGTCTTGCCTTAAGTAGCCTCTGTGGCTGACGGCTTACTGATTGTACAAGAATTGGTTACTGTGCTTTGCAAATAAAATGCTTGTCAAACAAAAGCTATATGCTGAATTAATATTAATTATTTAGGGTCCCAATATGCTCCTTCTGGTTTACTATTGTTGCACATGTTACAGCCAGGAGAACAATTAAGAGCCAGACAAAGGTGTTTCTGGTAAGGGGAAAGATGGCACATATATGTTTACTTGACTGTTGTATGAGCAGGAGAAATATTTGCTCTTGATAGTCTTGAGGATATTACTAGGAGGGTTTTACAAAACACACAAAAATGAAATTCACTGTGATTATGAAAATAATTTTTCCTTACTGTGTTTGTTGTTTGGACTTTTCCGTGTATTTAAGTTTCTATACAATAGTTCTGCAGTACATATTCTAATGCATCTAGGTGGAAAACACCTCAGCCTATTTGAGTAGAATGTGTGAGTGCATTAAATGTGTTCAGTTTCAAATACCATTTCTCCAATGTCAGCTTCAAAGAATGGATGCTGAGTCAGAATGTGAAGTTTGATAGTTTTCCCGTGAAGACATCAAATGAACTGGATTTTCTTTTTCATTGCCTGTACTCCACTCCAACCCATATGGTGCATGGAATCTGTGTCAGCAGTGACTGAGCCTTTTGTTTTAGTTACTTGGTATACAGAAGATTAAGAAAAAAGTTTTCCGTTAATGAAAAATTGCTAAGACTCTGCTATGTCTGCATCTGAAGAATATTTCTTTCTCTCCGAGCAAAAGGAAATACTATTGGAACACATTAAAAAGAATGATTGTGAGCAGTCCAGCTTGTGCACAGTCAACATACAGTACATTCAAAAGTGTTTTAAAAAGATCTGAACTTAATATGGGAGTAAACAACAAGGTTTATTTTTTCGGTTAGCAATGCTAACTACTGCCCTACCTTGCATTATCCATTCTAGGAAAGAAAATATTTGCACAAAAGACACTCCAGTCCACAATCAAACCCAAAACCTAAGAAGCACTGAGAAATTAGTGCTAATTAGTCAAGTTACAATAATCTCCAAGTCCTTATTCATGTTAGAAACCCGACTAATGTTTTTTAAAAGACATAAGATGTATTGCAATTTAGAGAACCATGGGTCATGTCCTTATTATAATCTATATATAATAGAAATTGCTGAAGTAGCAGTGATCTTGGAACCAGCACAGTAAAGCACTGAAAAGCATTGCTTAGGTTACCTATGGTTATCATGATATTTTGTTTCTTTTGTCATTACACTCTCATTTACACTTTTTACAGCATGTTTTATTTATCTATACTTTCTTTTATATATATATATTATGGTATAGATAGATTTTATCTATATTACCTAGATAGTATTTTATCCAGTACTTGTTTTTTTTTTCTAATATCCAATATTCTAATATTTAAGAGCACTGAAAGCAAAGACAAATGGAGAATCAAAGGGAAAAACAAAACAAAGGACCAAGTGATTAACAGCTTATACAAACATACCAGGACTATTAGATACAAATTACATGAGACAGACGATGCCACATTAGCAGGGAATTATGATGTTACTGGAAATGTGGCTAACTGAAAACGATGGAGATGAACGTACTGCGGATGAATGTCTACACTGTTCCAGAGAGACACGAAAAGTTATCAATAAACAAAATTCAAGTTAGAGGAATTAAGGGTCTTTGAGTCTAAATCAAACTCTTTAAAACACTTTCCAAAGGCATGGCATTAGGAGTTTAATCACATAAGAACGGTTACAAGTGAGTCACTCAGCCCATCTAGCCCATTGGGTAGCTTATTCATTCAAGGGCTTCATCCAGTCAAGAAAGCCAGGGAATCAGCTTAAATTGTATTCCATTTAATTACACTGTACAATTAAACACTGTATAATGAAATTAAAATTTTCTGTTCAAAATTAGAAGTAGTTGTTATGGGCGACTTCAACTTTTCCCACATTTATTGGGAAGAAGCTATAGGTCTGTCATCAGCAGAAAAGGAAATGTTTAGAAATAGTTAAAGACTGCTTTTTAATCCAGTCTATCAGACTACCTGCAAGACGAAATGCTTGTATAGATTTAGTCTTTTAAAGTAATGAGTGAGGCAAACAAAGGTAAAAGAACCATTTGGGATTTTACATATACTCTGAAGTACAGTATATCTTGAAACTGTGCGGGTTTAGTCCAAATCAAAAATGCATAGTTTCCAGAAATCTGAGTTTTAAAGAGAAATAAATAGCTTTTTTTAATGAATAAAATAAATATGGATTCAGTGGAAGTAAGGATTGCAGTAGATTCTGCTTGAAACACAGACTAAATATATCAAAATTAAAATCTAAAATATGGTACAGAAAATGGTTCAACAAATCAATTTGGAAAAATACATGGGAGATGAAAGCATTTTATAAAATGACTGAAAAACAAGTAGATCAAAAAAGTGTGGTGAATTTCAAGGGCGGATAAAAATGATATTAGAAAGGACAAGAAAGAAATGGGAAGTATGAAGACAAAACTCCATAAGAGGGGAGTCATAACTGAAATAAGCAGTTATGGATCTGTAAGTTTGATTTCTATTACATGTAAGGTTACAGAAACAATAATTAGAACTAATTCAGAGGATCATCATTGTCTATACAGTATAGTCAAGATGGAATCTGAAATATTCTGTTTCATCAGCTTGTTAGAATTCTTTGAATAAGCAACAACACTAATGGATACACACAGTGCTTATGATGTGCTCTATGTAGATTTTCAGAAGACTTTGGATAACATTTCTCATGAAATAATCATTCTCAAATTGCACACAGAAACCCATGTGTTTGGATTGACAATTGGTTAACAAATAGAAAACACAGAGAACAAATAGAATACACATAAGTTGTGAATACTCAAACTGTGGTGATATAATTAGTGTAATTAAGAGTACCATAGGGATCTGTACGAGGATCGCTGCTTTTCCTAGTTTATATTGATGATCTGGATTCTGGAATATTTAGAAAACTAGTCAAGTTTGCAGGTGAATGGAATTCATAATGATGACAACAGCCGAGTTCAAACAGCTGCCCTAAATAATAATAATAATAATAGCATCATAGTAATAATAACATCACTTTATTAACCCTTTACAATTTCTTGCATTAGGAATTGTCTTTTCACATACCCCAGCTTGCTCTCCATGAGACACACACACAGAGATAGAGAGAGAGCCTGGGGTCAGAGCACAGGGTCTGCCATTGTACAGCACCCCTGGAGCAGTTGGGGTTAAGGGCCTTGTTCAGGAACCCAACAGATTAGGATTCCTCTGCTGGCTGCAGGATTTGAACCAGCAACCTTCCAGCCACAGGCACAGATCCTTAGCCACAGAGCCACCACTCCACCATGATTGAGGTAGAATGATTAAATCATAATCATTTTGGTCTTTTCCTTGCATCAGAAATTATATTGTCCCACAGCCAAGCCAGTTAAGACAATTTTACTATGACTATGAATATTCTGAATACCAAATTGGAAGGATTAGCAAATAGTGTAGGAGCAGCAAATGTGAATGAGTACAGGGTTTTGCATGCAGATAGTAAAAACTTTAGCTGGACAAGAAAAAAACTTATGAAAAAGCCTTAGGCGTTTCTGTTGACGTCTTTGCATTTTCTGGACAATGTGGAGAAGCAATCAAAAAAACAATATGTTAGGATATAGAGTTAAAGGCATAAAATTTTACTAAAAGCATGTTATGTTAAAATTATACAACGTAATATATTAAGATCTGTTTTAGAATATTTTGGTCACAGCACTATAGAAGACGTTGCAGACTCTGGAATCAATCTGGAAAATGACAACCAGATACATGCTAGGGCTTTCTGGAATAGATTGAAGGAACTGATCTCTTTAGTATTGAACAGAAGCTACAAAGGGACTTGATATGTGTACTCGCAATACTCAAAGACAATCCTGTGGACTTTTTCAGAATAAACTGAAACACGCACCGTGGAACACAAGTCAAAACTTCGTGGAAATTCATTTAAAACAGAGGGCAGGAGGCACCCCTTTACTAAGAACCTTGTGGGAGCTGAATGTCCTTGTCCTGTCTATAACTGTTCCAGCAAATGTCAGAAAATTTCAAAACATCTCAGCAATTTCAGCAAGTATGTTTTCAGCATAGCTGAATTTTTCTTCCTCTTATATTTCTTTCATTTTTTGTTTTTTCCTGTTTATTTCCATTTTTTGAAGAACGGCGCCACACATTGGGAGTAAGCATATGGAGCAAGCAATTCAACATAGGGAAAATGGCAGAAGAATTTTCAGGTTAAGCCACCACAATTCCAGATATCAAAGGGCTTCTCATTCTCTTGTCATTGCAGTTTTTCTATGACCTGCTGTGTGAAACCAGAGATTGTACTCCGTGTTTCCCATAAAGCCCATCTTTTTAATAACATTACAGGTCATGTTACTGACTAAAGCCAAGAGGCAGAAAGACCTCAATGAAATCATGTTTATTGAACTGTAGGCAACACACAGTGTACAAAATAGTCCTGATAAGGATCATTATTAGATGACAAAGGAGACTTGTAGTGGCTTTGATAGCACACAGCACACCAGCTGCCACAACTACCACACTCCTTCCTGCAAACCAAATTATTTGTCTCCTGTTAGAGGGATAATAGGTGCTACCATATAATACAGCTTACAGAGGTTTCAGAAGCATTTGTATTGGCCCATCAGGTTTAAAAGCATTTACGTCTTAGTGCAGCCAGTGTTGGGGCCCTCCTGGATGTGTTTCATTCAGGAGTGATGGGATATCAATTCTCTTTTCCATTTATTTATTTATATGTTACATTGATATTATACATTTTGTTAGTACTGGAAATGAGCACCAAGTGTACTGACTAAACATTAATGTAAAGTAAAACCAATAGTGATTCATTCAAAGGTTAAATAAATACAAAACAGCAGCAATCCAAGGTACTTTCAGGCCCAATCTTACAATCAATTCTTAGAGGTGCTATCTCTTCAGCAGCCCAGATCCTACCCTGTGTTTTGCTGTTCTGACACTTCTGCCCCCTACCTAACCTGGATTCTTCTAAATGCAGACTGCAGACAGATTCTTTTCTGTAGACAGCGAACTCACAAGCCTGTTGAGAACAACAGCCCTTCGCCCAGCCCCTGCAACCAAACTCCCTGCTGGCTTCTTCTCTTCAGCCTCATCATAGAACGCAGGGAAGTGACTCTCAGCTGTTCAGACATGTGCCATCAGCCCCAGTTCTAGGATTTTATCATATCAAGTCTCTTACTGTTGCCCATTAAATCAGAATTCTGGAAAATACAGGGGCAAATAAGATACATCATGTCTTTTTTCTTACTAAAATTGCTACCCTTTCTGAAAACTGGAAAAAAATAACCTGCTAATGCTTCAAAAAATAAACAGAAAAATTTAATTAGATCACATGAACTCACAGGTAGGAACTCCAGACCTGAGAAGCTATCTGTGTGGATGTTCTCTCTGTGTCCAAGTGGGTTTTTTGTTAGTTCTCTGGTTTATTCACAGTCCAAACAACGTTTCTAGTTTAAACATATTGGTAGGTTAATTGGCTTCTAGGAAAATTGGCCCTGGTGTGAGTGTGTGCTTATCTGTGTTTGTGTGTCCCTTGTGTGGACTGGAGTCCCATCCAGGGTGTATCCTGCCTTGTGCCCATTGCTTACTGAGATAGGCTTCAGCTATCCTGCAAGCCTGTAAACGAATAAGGTGATTAGAAAATTGAGGGGTGGATGTAAACTCTCAATTTTGTATCCTGGTGGATTCTAGTGATATTTATTACCTTTTAATAACAACCATAACTTAGTAAAGTTGTCTATATATTTCGTACATTCTGATGAATCAAAAAATCAACAGTCTTGTTCAGGAACATTGATCTATGGCTGGGCTGTGCACCTTTAAACAACTTGTAACTGCTACACAATCCCTTCAAACAACACGTAAATGCTACACAATTCAACTATTCACTTCCCTTAAACTGTAAAACAATGGGGCTGCAAAGCTGAAAAAGAAACATTTGGCTGATAAAGGGTTCTAGGCAGATGATATGAAAAGGTATGGGGAAAAAAAACACTTTTGTTTGAGCCCTGGCATTCTGGATAAAACATTTTAAAGGCTTAATTTTAGAAGCGTTTATTTCCTTGCTATGACATTTAAATAAAAGGATATAAAATTTTCTTATTATATTTTTTCTGAAGAATGGTGTGATCTTCTCGAAAGCCATTACAAAGTCCTGTTGTGATAACAACGGGGTGCCTTTTCACAGACCTCAGGAAATTGGAATGTTGACAATGATGGGCTGAAATGCAATGAGAAACGAACAATGAAAAGCACTTTAAACCTCGCGTTATGAAAATGCTTCCATTTATTTTGAATTGCAATGTGTTCTTGTTTTCGGAGATAGATATTAAGCAGATCAAATGGGGACAGCGTTTGCAAAACGTCACCACGAAAGTCTGTTATAACATCAACTGTATCTGTGGGGGTTTGGCGCCCTCTTGCGTTTCGATTTAGAATGTAAATTACTTTGAAAGTAGTATGCTAGTCTGCAAATGCCAGCACAATTTTTTGCATTATGGACAAAATGGTTGTTAACAATGTCTTGTGATGTTCGTGTAGAGTGCTGAATGGTAGAAATTGGGGGTGGGGGGGGACATCTTTAAGACACTTAAAACCAGAGGTGGATGTTATTATAAATCTGGGAAGGATATTATGTAAAAAAGAATGAAAAATTATAGAGCTTTCATTGTGTAAATGGCCCAGGGATGTTTCTTTTTAATTTATAGCGCGACCCTTACTCCAAAATAGCCTGTAAGACTACAGTATCCCGCTAATGTATAAATTAGTCCCTTTAATGTTAAATAGGAGTAATGAGGAGTAATGAATAATGAGAATCCACGGGTATACTTTCACTATTTTAAGAAAATACTTAGTCCTCAAAAAGCCCAGAAAATGATTGTGTTAAGATCATATAGAGATTATGAGCACTGATGTAGACTGTAGACGGGCCTTCTTGTGATTGCTCCTTGTTTTCCAGAGAAAGGGGACGTATTATTGTGTTGCACCAGGAGAACCAGGAGAGCGGGAGACAGAAATTCCGAGATGAGATAAGGTAAATTTTATTTGCAGGAAGTACATGAGCATAAATGTAAAAAAAACTCTCATATTTTAGCTCCGAATCACTCTTTAAGAAAGGTGTAATTTGTATTAATAGGTCTTCGTAAGGAATTATGTGTATTTCTATATACTCGTCTAACCATAAATAAATCAAATGAATAATTTTGTACTTATTGTAAGATACCGTTAGCGCAAATATTTGTTTGGATTTTTAATGTCCTTTTCTCATGTTTATTTTCTCTGTTTTCATCACTGATAGTATTGTTCCAAAGTTTAGGAAGTTAATATTTACGGGTATGTAAAAAATGATCTTGTGACTAGCATTACTCTCTCCACCGAATATTAATTTAATTCATACTTTTAACGCGGCTCTTGTGGGTTTTGAAAATTATGAAAAGCGTTGCACGTTCCACGTTAATAGGGTTTAAAGATGCAATGTTGTTATAAGACAAAAGTTTAAATAGCCGAAGTTTAAGACGCGAAGATATTTGTGTATCTACGGACATGAAACTGGTGCTCAGTTTAACGGGTTGTCGGCGTGCGAGAAATAACTTTTTTTTTTCCGAAAAAGCATAAAATAAACGAACGCCCGCGGCCTGAACGAACTGTTGTGTCCAGTTAAGAAACAAATGCGAAAAGAGCGACGTTATCTGATGTGTTTCTGTAAGCAGTTGTCCTCGCCTTTCACCAGTATTTTGGGAGGGCGGTTGGGTTTGGACCTATCGGCCCTCTAACACTCCGTTTGTTACCCAGGATAATGGTCACAAAACATTTAATCCGTCAAGTAACAAAATTAATGTTTTTGTAGTGTGCTAATATTAAATTAGATTAAAATATTTTATTAGCAATAACATGTTGGAAAAACGTGATTATTAGAATTAAGTCTGAGTTTGTTTATTTTGGGCTTACTAAAGCAATTGCTTTAACAGGCGATCTCTTGACACAAAGGGTTGTTGACCCCTGATATAAGGAATTAATTTGTATTTCATTTCTGAATAATTCTAAAGATTCCATATAAAATTATCACGTGACACAGTATGTGTTCCTGCTTTTTTGTATGTGTTACAGTAGGTCTTTCCTGGATCATGGATTTGCCAGACATTCTACAGAGCCTTCAAATATGTGGAGGGCCAGAAGGAGGGTCCCCCATCTCCAGGGATTGTCCGTCCCTCGCAGTGGTGAAGGTTCTGTCCCAGATCAAGGACTTGTTCCAAGCAGAGGCCTCACCCAGAACCAAAGAGGACATCTTAAAGAGCATCCAGCATCTTCTTGCGACTGGGGACAGCCACTGGCTTTTCTCAGACTGCTGCAGCAATGAAGGCACAAGTGTCAGGAGAGTGTACTTAGATCTCACCAGCGCCCTCACTCAGTATGCAGCTCTTTCACCCTGTGAGACTGACAGTGGGGAGCTGCCCTCAAGCTCGTATGCCTTGATCCCTCAGAAGGCAGTGAAAGTTAGTGCCGTTCTTCTCTCCCTCATCAAGAGGCTGGAGGACAGTAAGGATTTAGTGTCCTGCGGCCGGGCTGCCACCCCAGTGAAATCACTGGCACTCAGACTGATGCCCTCCCTGTTTGCCTTTGCGGTAATGCACTCTCAAGATCAGCCGTGGACAAGTACCCAGTCCAAGCAAGCCGCTGGCGAACTTTTATCTGCCACTATCCAGGCTGCTGGATGTACGTCTGCTGCCGAGTTGCTGTGTGGAAAGTCCAGAGATGATGATTCTGGGATTTTAGGTTCTGTTTTGGAAATGTTGAAGCCAGAACTGAAAAAGTAAGAGCTTACAGTAATGTCTGGTGGTTGTAATGGTAGCCAGTTAGATATAATCGTTTAGAATTAAGTTCCCACCATACTTGTGAACTTTTTCTTGCAGTTGTCCTGAAGATGGAATTAGCTGTGTTCTTAATTTAATTGAAACCTATGAAATACTGCACAGGATGATAGAAGATGGTGACCTTGTGCAAGTATTTAATGGTCTTAATGTAAGATACTGATCATGTATAAACTACTGTACGACTATTTCAAGCTTTGAATATGATGTTTCTCTAAGTACTTACATTCCACACACAATTATGACCAGACACTGTATAAAAAGTGTTGAGGACCATGATTTCCCTGCATGAATATTCATTTCCTGTTCTGTGTTGTGGTTATTATAGATACGTGCCCATAACTCATTGTGCACCATCAAATGTTCACCAAGTTCACAGGAGTCAAGCATCATGAATTTCAGGCTTTTAACCTGGTTTACAAATTGAGGCAGTGGACTTCAGTCCCACCGCCTGCCTTGCTTTTCTGTGGGTCTTGGTTACAGATGTGTTGTGTGCTTTGATTAAGGGACACCTGGATGCGAAACCAGGCCACAAAGCACATCTTTTCCTGGACACTAACTCAAGTGAGTCGTCCTTGGCTGTCCGAATTCCTGGACCGCGTTTTCCCCCCGTCTCTGCTCTTCTCTGACGACTACAGAACAGAGAATGAAGTCCTGGGAGTCCACTGCCTACGTCACATCATCCTTAATGTGGTAGGTTAATCTGACTTTTTAAAGGGATGCCGTAGAATTGGGACCAACATTAATCTTCCAGTTTCCGTCTGAACTCTCATTTACAGTAGCCAACTCTTAAGTTCTGAACTTGGAGCAGTGTTGGCTTTTAAGATGCATCGTCTCAAACTAATGCCTGCTTACTGTGGTACATCAGTGCTCTAAATCCAGTTCTCATTGAATGATTCTGCAGTTCCAGTTGTCAAACTGGGTTCAGGTATCTCTACTTCTCCAACTTGGATTTCACCATACACTGCATCTTGTGGCTTTTGTTCCAGATCAGTGGCATTGCACAGATCAACTGTGCCCGGGCTTCTCCCAGCTGCTGTACACAATTGGCTAAGCACCACAGGGGTTAGAGTGGGAGTGGGTAATCAGGTCTCTGAGTGCAGGCAAGCGGTGCTGCTGATGCCCCTCTCCTTCGATCAGCACTGAAGCTCCAGTATGGGCCAGTGTGGCCTGTATCGTGTTAAAAGAGAGCTGCCATGAAGGTGGGCGGGACAGAGAAATCTGCCTACGCTCCCTCTTTTTCCTGTGTGAAAAACTCACCACATGCCTGTTTCAGCTTGGATGGGTCTAACAAAAATGAGTGAAATTTAAAAGAAGAACGTAGGAGCAATTGAAACCAGTTTTACAGCCTTGCATACAGCAATTAATAGGGAGCTACATTTGCAATTCTTCAGACCGGTTAATAAATCTTTGTCAGAAAATACATTTCATCGACGGTATAGAAAACGTTTACGAACTTCAAATTAAGCACAAAATCGTGAACTTTGTGAACGTGCTGTATGTCGCCATGTTGTTGTAAACCCCTGGTCTTGCCACGGGTGAGAAATCTGTTTGTCTGTCTGTCTTGAAATCGAGAGCAATATTTATATTAAATGTATTCACAAGCCTGCTTCTTTACAATGTAATAGGGCCGCATCACATCACTGGAAATTTAAGCTGCACTTACTGTACCTGGAAATTGCATCAATTTTGTGGTGTAAATCAGAGGTTTTACACGTTATTGTGTACATTTTACTTTTATTGTGGTTTAAAATGCACTCATCAATGCTGATTCTTCATAACTCTGAAATATAAAATTTGTGTAGCAGTTCCCCTTTAACAGCCTGTGTTATCTGTGGTTTCAAATTAGTGCTGGGTGATATGGCCTAAAATTTATATATATATTATGGTAAATTTTAATTTTGGATGGTAACGATATATATCACAATACAGAATTTTTCACATAATTTCAATAGAACATGCTTTAAAAGCAGTACAAGACTTGGATAGTAAGTTTTATTGCCTGGTGTTAACTATTAGGTTATGATTAACTGTTGGTTAGCTACTGTGTTGTTTTTTTAGTATTTTTGAAATTTCACATTGAACTGAAGTAGATGACGAACATTTTAAGAACATTTTTATTTTGCACAACTGAAACAATACAATAAACATATGAACATAAATTAAATAAGTAAATATGTAATACTTGATTCGGAGTGCATTCTCCTACTTTCCTCATACTCACATACATATTTCGTCTTTAAGTGATATGAGAGGTTGCTTGTATTATTGCCTCCGGCTAAAATTGTCTCCCGACATCGTTTGCAGATCCGTTTTCTGCTCGTGGTCCGAGTTTTTAAAAATCCATTTCATGGCACATGTTTCTACCATCTGTACCGGTTATACCGCCCACCCCTATTTCAAATGCTTCCCTCTCAGCCAAGAGTTGTCAGTTTGGTACTCAGATAGCAATGTATCTTCTGGTTTTTGGTGCAGCTGATCAATTAAATAAAATGCTTTAATTAAATCCCTTTGTAAAATAATAAATTGACATTTTAAAAACTTTTTAATTCTAAGAAGGCTACTGATTTCAATTTACTTATAAACTGAAGACAGCACATTCATTCTATACATCTCCTAAGAGGTGAAATTGCCTAAAACATTTAAACAGGGTATTTGTATTTTGAAGATCTGTCAGAGACATTGCTCTTTAGTTTTACTTGTATTTGTATTTTAGTTTACTGGTGGTAGCTGTCTATATAAGTGCACTTTTATCATTCCAGTTAAATGTAGATTCCGGATCTTCATGTGCAACAGAAGGCTAGAGACGAAGTTTACTTTTTTGTTTCTCCTCAACCCTAAGCAGAGGAGCATGTAAGCAGAATCCAGTTTCAAAGTTAACTCCTCAGACAGAACAGGATTTACTGTAGGTTGAATTGTTTTGAATATGCATGGCTGAAGCTTTCTCTCAGACTGTGAAATCTGGATGGGTGTTTTTTCAGATTTTCAATCCAGACAGTAAATAATTAATTTCTGTTGTCTCAGCTTGCTAATGATTTCTTAAAAGACTTATTTCTTCCATTTCAGCCTGCTGCTGATCTACGTCAATACAACAGAGCTGAAGTATTGTACCATGCTCTCTTCAAGCATCTTTACAAGTCTGACATGCAGCTAATAGAGGTAGGCCTAAGGAGCCAAAGTTTTCTACTAAAACAAATTAAAATATTTTTTGCAGCTGTCCATCTTTCCATTTATCTTTGGACAATACCCCACTGTAACTGTAATACAAAGCATAATCCTAATGCCACCTCTGAAGTATAGGTGTTTACAGGCCCAAGGCTAAGTGTAATTACAGTAACAAAAATGCTATTGATGGATGCTGACTGCAGAAATCTGGAGAATTCAGAGGTGCCTGGAGAGTTTTTAAGTAAGGACAATCTGCAGTTCATCAGAATTAATGGTCTGTTATACTTCTTTGGTGCCTTATTCCAGGCAGTCCTACCATGCTTGCTAGACCTGCTCTCTGTCCTCGAAAAACCTCCATCTAATACAGATGCCCCCAGGAAATCCAATCGCTATGATGAAGTGCTGAGGCTATTCCTCACCCACATGGAGATGGAACACAAGATTGCTCTGCGCCGAGTATATGCAAGGAACCTACCTATCTTCATCTCTAGGTAGGAAAGTGCTCTGTGACAAAAAAAATGATGAGAAACCCAACTTTGACTCTTGTTTTATTCAATGTTTGTGACAAAAACACTGAAGGGCAGAGAAGTTTGTTAGCATCTAGTCTGCTGTTTGTTTCTACTAATTCCAGCATTATTGGTTTAAATCAGCTGACAGAATTACAGTGCTATCATGGATTAAGTCATGATTTAATTAGATTCAAATGTGCTGCTGTAAAATTATTTCTAAATGGGAATTTGCCTTAAAATAATTATCACCAGGCACATGGGAAGGATAAAGTTACATTGTGATAAAAACTTGATCACCTTTTTCTGTCTAAATGTCTGTGCTAGACTGGGCATTGTGACTGTTCGCCACCTGAAGAGGTTGGAGAGGGTGATTGTGGGATACCTGGAGGTTTATGATGGACCAGAAGAAGAGGCGAGATTGTGTGTCCTGGAGGCCCTTGAAAAAACAATTCAACATGCTTGGCCAAGGTAAGACTTTATGCAACACAGAAATGGAGTGTGTACGGGGTGGTGGCTCCGTGGGTAAGGATCTGTGCCCTGTGGCTGGAAGGTTGCCGGTTCGTATCCCGAGGCCGGCAGAGGAATCCTATTCCGTTGGGCCCCTGAGCAAGGCCCTTAACCCCAACTGCTCCAGGGGTGCCGTATAAATGGCTGACCCCAAGCTTCTCTCTCCCTGTCTGTGTGTCTCATGGAAAGCAAGTTAGGGTTTACAAAACGACAAATTCCTAATACAAGAAATTGTTCATGGCAAATAGAGTGATCTTATATCTTATTACATTAGTTGGTATATAAATCTTTCAATGAGTATCAATCTATGAATGCAGGTCTGTGGCAAAATAACTTTAATTCTCCCTGCAGAATGAAATCCAGGATAAACGTGCTGCTTAAGACCTTGTTGAGGCTCCTCTATGATGTAGCAACAGACCTCAGCCCCACTCCACCGGCTGTAAGAGAGGAACTAATGAAGAGAACCACACACTGCCTCATTCTCCTGGACCACAGCTGTCAGGGCACACTAAAGGTATGGAATAAAATGACAGGTGTTTGGGGTTACTGTCCCTCTATTAAAAAATTCAGATCCTATACTAGAATCAGAAGGCAAGATCAGTTGTTCACATAAATGGCTCTTGATAGTAACCCCAGGTAACCTCAGGTTTGTACAGACCTAATTCAATGAGGAATATTTTGATTGTTTTCTAGGTAAGCATTTATACACTAGGTTTTTTAAAAATGAATTGTGCATGGCAGCAGATTATGCTGTTGTATGCATATTTGCACAGTTACTGCATTTCTTAACAGTGCCTCCTCATCCTGTCCGATTTTCCTTTAGGTCCTCCTTAAAGATGTCGACAGCAGCTGCACACACATCCGCGTTTTGGAATGCATTGAGCAAGTTCAACAACAGGACACCCCTTTAGCAGCTGCTTACTGGACCTGAGCTGAATGTGATTGCAATAGAAATGTGGCAGGTCTGCTGTACTCATTTCATCACACACAAGAGCATCAAAGGCAGAGCGTGAACCCAGTAAAAGTCATTCTGCTCATTTGATGCTAGGATTCCCAACCCCAGACCCATGTTGCAACAGTCCAGCAGATTTTAATTCAGCACAACTCCTAAAGATCTAGTTGAGTTCTGTCTATAAGAGTGTAACGGACTCTCCAGATTCTTCACTTGCTGATAATTTAAAGAGACCTATAAAATCTGCAGGAATTCAGCTCTCCAGGACAGAGGGATTCCAGATGGATTGTATCCAACCCTTGCAGAGAATCTTCAAAAACATGAGTCGGTTCCTTTAATGGTGGAATTGAATATTGACATAATCAGATGTTGTTGCCATACTCATCCAAGTGTAGATAATGAAGACACTTTCCAAGGTCATTTTCTTTATGAAACATTCACTTTGCCGTCTGTCCATTTTGCAAGAGTATTTCTGATTAAGGCACTGGACTTCTAAATCTGCTTAAAGCTGTAAGTCTTGAAGGAGGCTAAGGTGCTTTTGCCCCTAAGCAAAAGAAGAGAGCTCTTATGCTCTACTAAATATTAACGCTTCAACGCTAGGAGAGACTTAAATCATTGGAATTCCACCCGAGTTCTTAATTGAGTCTATTTATCTGTTCGTCAAGGTTTTTGCAGCTGGTTCAATTATAGCAGCTCAAATCTGGCTTTCAAACCACAGTTGTATCTCTTGCCTTTAAACTCAAGGCTGAAGACTATCCAAATTATAAAAATTATACAAATTTGAAATTTGAAAGGGCTGTTATTGTATATCAAAATTTTACATACCATCTTGTGTTTCACCAACAGGACTCACCTTATTGAGTTTATCTGATCATGTTTAAAGCCACTGTAATGTTATTTCCGGCATGGTAAATAAAAGTATTGTAAATAATTTGAAATATCTTTTCTTATTTTTGAAGTTTAAAGTGATTTTTGAATTTTACATTGAAATGTTTCATTTATCCATTCTGCATTTTCAAAATGAAAATTAGGTATTATAAAATAAGCCCCCCTTGATGCTTAAAATCAACAAGGTTTTAACACAGTGGTCTCTACCGTGAATGTTATTTGTAGGATGAAATTTGGGTGGTGTGCCTACTCCATGTAATGTAATGGCCTCTATCAGAACATTCCTTGTCTTTTTTAAAAATTAAAACTGATATAAGAGGAATCCAAGGATTTGATCAAAACTACAGTGCCATGATTATATCCAGTTCATGAAGCTTTTTTTCCTTTGGAACTTAAGTAAAAAATCAGCTCTGTTTTGAGGAAAAATACAACATTCCTAGAGGACTGCATTTGTTTTGGACAGGACAGCCATCTGTTCCCATAATTCTTATTTTAACACAGAACAATTGCCTCTACACTTGAAAGAAATTGACTATAGTTGTTTTTGAAGTTCCAAGAATAGTTACCTTTTGAATTTACTAATATTTTAAATGTCTTGTCTAAAGACTGTCACTTATTTTAAATGTTGCACACCAGGCAAGCTTGTGTAAATGTTTTGAATTTAGAATGGAACACGGGAAAGTACCCAAATTTACATATGTCTAAGTGATGTTTTACTTTTAAGATTCTATAAAATTTTGTTTATATACATTAGAAAATGCATGTGTATATATAAACCCAACCCCCAGTAAATGTATATTAATACTGATTTTGTAAAAAAAAATGTTTTATGAGGATA
Organism: Atractosteus spatula; assembly: GCF_055471065.1. Taxonomy (NCBI): domain Eukaryota; kingdom Metazoa; phylum Chordata; class Actinopteri; order Semionotiformes; family Lepisosteidae; genus Atractosteus; species Atractosteus spatula. Next base: position 7,823,841 of record NC_142707.1, read on the forward strand.
TCCAACATATCCATACAGAGAACAATTAGCCACTTGGCTAATGCAGTCCAGACATTGGAATCTGACTTTAGATGCATGTGCAGAAAAACTATATTCAATATTCAAGATTCTGAACACGGAAATATGTCAATTTCTTACGTGATGTAGCACAACACAGGTATCGTTATTTCATGAAAGCACTTCAAAGATCTTACAAACATAATGTGCACAAAGAAACCAGCAATGAAGGATTGTTTGTCAGAGGAAATTCGGAAATTCCTCCAGTCTTTCTGGTGACTTGTTGTTGAGTCTGTAGGTTTATGTGGCTTTCTCTTTGGCTGCTGGCTCAGTCTCTTTCTCATACTCTATCTCTACATAGGCCCGTTTCCTTCTGAATGGTCCTTTAAGTGGCATCTTGCCCTTTGACTTCTTACTGGCAGAAGATGTTCCCTCTGCCTCCTCTTCCAGTTCCATCTCGGACTCTTCCTCTTCACTTGACTCCTCTTCCTCCTCCTCCTCACTGCTGCCCTTAAGGTTGTTCATGTCCTGCAAGAGAATGTTAAGTTACTCACAGGTAACCCTGTCCATTCTCTTTATAGTACAATACATGGAGGAGGATCTTGTAAAGTCCCAGGAATAGACTCACTTATATCAAATCAGTAACTTTTCAATGAAACAACAAGTTAAACCCAGATTTGTAACCCAAGTCATATTCTTTGTATAGGAGTTTTGTGTACTCCAGCATTCATTCCCCATTATCAGTGACACATTGCATACAGTCTATGGGAATGGAGCCCTATTAAGCACTCTCATAGTTACAGCATGTAATTTCAAGAAGGGGATGAAGATGAGCAATCAGGTTTGCAAGGTTCCATCATAATTACTTTCAGTCTGAAGCAGCATGTTGAGGATAACTATTAGCATGCTTAAACATCCTGTGAAGACTACAGAACATCATTAAACAATATCAAGAACCGCAGTTTCCAGGACAACACACGCTGTTCACAGACATTACTCTGTTCATCAGCAATCAGGCATCATTTCCTTTGAGGCCCATAGGCAGTAATTTTCATCTGCTCAAGATGATTGCATCTACAAAATAGCAGAAGTAGAGTGCCATCTGGGGACCTACTTAAAGAAGTAAATGGTTTGGATGTTTTTACCTCAAAATCACTCAGGTCACTTTCTTCTACTTCGTCATCTGCCACATATTCTCTCTTGCCAACATCCTGAAAAGAGAAAATTGAGAATCAATTATCCCTGATTCAAGCACTACAGAATACAATGGTGTGTAGTACTTTTAAGACACTGGAGCAAATTGCCCTATGATCTCCGTTGAAGTGAACAAGAGGAATGTGCATCTCTTCAGTCACAAAAATTTACAGCATAAAGAATCTACCTGGCTCATGCAGAATATACACATAGACTATATAATATTTAAGGTAATAAAAGATGTGTATACTAGGTTTTCTATTACACAATAAATCCAGATAATTCCTTAACATAAATTAATTTTAAGTACACATCTTTGAACACAATAATGGGGTTCAACTTGTAGTTGTGATCAGCAATAATTAAATCTCTATATAGATTTACAATTTTCAGTTACTGCAAAATGTAAGACGCACATTTACTGTACATTTAATAGACTATAATAGAACAGAATTTAACATATTAAGCTGTAAGTGGTCCTTGTTATTCTTTCACTCAATACTTGAACTTGAACTTTATTGCCATATGTAACCGGTACATGTACTGGTACAATGGAATTCTTACTTACAGATGTCTCTCGATTGCAAAACAAGTGTAAAAATGCAGAATAGTTATTCTGCATTTTTACACTTATGAACAAGTGTCAATTAAAATTGGAAGGGACAGGATGAGAACCCTCACCTTATCATCTTCTTCCTCCTCCTCCTCCTCCTCTCCCTCCGAGGAGTCAGTCTCACTATCTGCATCCTGTTGCTCAAGGGCTTTATCAAAAGCATGGACTGGGAAATTATAGATATCACCATACTGAAACACAAAAACAGAAGCCAAGTCACACCTGCTCTACCACATCCCCAGCAACACACCCAAGACCACCAGCGCCTAGAGTTAAATATACTGTACAGAATTGTGCTGTAAATATACTGTACTTTCAGCGGCTGCAGATGATGCAGCAGAATTTCTGCTCCTGTTCCAAGTAGCAGAATTACTGTAGCAGTGAATTACTGAGATGCTCAAATACTCATCAACTGAAGTACTCGGGATAAACAGTTAATATAAGAACTCTTAATCATAAGGAACACATTGGTCTTATGTATAGCGTCTGCAAAAAAAAGCCACTTTCTCAGATCATGAAATGAAACCTGATGTGAAATAGCAGCTAGTTTATGAACTGTCAAAGCAGAACTATTTCAGTATGAATACTGCAACAAGGCATAAAAGTCACATAACATCTATACGTGGTATTCCTTTCTTTAATCTGCATTCTTTCTTGTAGTAAAAATGTACTGCAGGTAGAGTGTTTTATTAAATGCCAAATTCAGCTCTACCACAAATTTAACTACAAAAAATATTGCATTAAACTTAAGCTTAAGACAAGCAAATGCATTTTTCCTTACTGTTCCTTGTTTCAGTCTTTCCAGTAACTCCTTCTCTATTGCATTATCCAACTGGGCAGCAATAAGGGCTTTTTCCTACAAACACAAATCAGAAAACAAATGAATGAATTCTGGAAAAATTAAATTCGATTTTCAGTACATTCAGTGTGTCTTCCACGGTCACTTTGTGAGTAATTTACATAGCATCTGTAGAACTGCAATCCCCCATATAAAAATGGTCAACAAAATATCCGTTACCATATACTATGACATGTTTTATTCATTTGGAATCACCAAATATTTTTTATTGTACAACCTAGCAAGTTGGAATTTTTTTAGGACTTTGTTCTGGTAGCAACTCCCACATGACTTGCACAGGCCTGGCAAGTCACAGATGTCACCGTCTGCTGCCAGAAAACTAAGACGGCCCCCGATTTCACTAATCACAACCCTGGTTTCTTTGCCAATTGTGTGCAACTACATAGAGAATCCTGGTCACGGGCAGCTAATGATACAATCCACTCAAACTCGCAAAGTCTCAACTAAGACACTTACAGACTACCTAAGTTAGCTTATTAAAGAAGCTGAAGTCTAGTTCATTTATTCAAAATTACCTCTCTCCTCTTCTCCCTCCTCTCCACTTTTTTGCTGAGTGGAACAAGTTTTCTCCTAAAAAAAGAACAATGCTTAGGTTTTGCATCACACAATTTTGCCCATTAACTGCTACCACAAAACATCAGCATTGTCTTGTACCAAAATTATCATGTACAACACTGGACATACATCATACATCTAGAATGTAGTGCATTACTTGATTTCAACCAAATCACATTCAATTAAGACAGGAATGTTTCTATGGAGTTAAATCAAAGTCTATTAGATTTTAAAAAATAAAAAAACATACTGCCGTTTGAGGGTGAGTTTGCGGATTCGGATGAGATACTGCGTGATCTTGGTAAAACGCTGTTTACATTTGTGTCGAATGAAACGTGGCCAGTAGATGAGGTTTTCATCAATCTGTTCCAGCGCCTTCTCGTAATTCTTGCTCAGTTTTACCTGAAAAAAAAATCAAACTTTGGATATATAGTAGAACATAACAGTGCACATACTGTATACAATATATAAAGTATATCAATCAATTATCTACCACACAGATTAGATGGCCCAAGTGGCCGTCTCTTGTGTGCAACCTTTTTGTGTTATTATACAGAGCAACCTGACAGAGAGCTTACCTTCTCCCACATTCGAGCTGGGAATGCAGCTCTCTCAATCACCTTCATATAAAGGAAACACTGGCCTGTCATTGGAAAGATCAAACAGACGGAAACGAGTGACTACGCAGGACACCATAAACAGTACAGCACTATTGTAATACAGTACAGGAGTCAGAGTATTCTGCAGTCCTTCATTCCTGCAAAGTCATTACATGCCAATTCTTCTTGGAAAAGAACCTCAACAGAAAAGAGAACACTTTATTTTGAAAAAAAACGTGAAGTATACACCCACCAAAACCTATGAGGATAATATAAGCAACAGCTACACCAACAAATACATGAACAACAACCAAAATATATGACACTAGGTAGTCTATACGAAACACCAAGAGCAATTTATTGGATGTTCTTTATTACAAGCTTTCTTTAACGATGTTTAATCCAACTAAACTGAAAGCCTCTCTTACAAGGACATACTGACGGTATGGGCCAAATCAGACAGCAGTGAGCCTAAGCACACTTTACGCAGACTGTGTGGACATGCAAAGTGAGATCTGAACAGCATGTGTCCGATTTTGGGTTAGACTTCGCGTTTGAATTAAGTAGTGAAACCAACATACCCTTTTCTTCCCTGATAGTGGCGTACTGACTGTTTGACAGCGGGCAGGAGGAGCGATTACAGAGCCCTGTGATGTTGTATTCATTTCGGCAAAAATTCTGCGACTTGGTTCTGTATAAAAAGAAAACAAAAACAACCATATAGTGAAGTTACCAAGAAGCCATCCTTCATTTTTATTAAAATAATAAACAATTGATTTCAATTTTTTACTAGATTGTAAAAAAAAATCATAATTTAAAGGAGCAGTTTCCAGCTCTGGGAAACCTCTGTATCGTTTGGCATTTTTTCCAGTGTTGTGCTTAAAAATAAATTCCACTAGCCTGCGATTATTTGTGACATTCTATTATTAAATATGCTTTCAGTTCAGAAATGATCCAATCTGATTTGTAACTGATTTCAATCCGTTAACAATTTCTAAGTTTCAGAAATCCCTTCATTTAAGTGTCACCTGAAATGTAACAAACTGGATTTATCAGAAGAAAAAAAAGCAGACACTGTGAGATGTATGGTCAACTATCACTGCCTCTGCATCTGTTCATCATGAATTGATCAATGGATGCTCTTAAATCATGGCAAATAAGTTGATGAAAGACTGCTTGCAATTCTGGACACTTAAGTTGTTCCAACAATACAAATGATGGGTACTTCTGAAACTGAACTGAAATTTAACTTCAAAAAGTCACATTTCTAAACAAGCAAGCAGATCAATTCAAGGCATCAATTAATACTGGCGATTTCGAGCTCAGCTGGAAGGAAGACCAGCAGAAGATAAAATAGATGTCTGTCGCCTATAATCTCCTTAATAAGAATATAGAATAAACGATGCACTTACTTGACTTTGAAGGAACAGAACTGTTTGTTTCCAATAATATCCCAAATTACCTAGAAAGAGAGAAACATTTAACTCGAATTTAATTTAAACCTGGTAGGTATTCAACTACCTGCATATTGAATCAAAAGAAAAAGAAAAACGGATAGTGGGAGTTTCATTCTTCTTATTAGCGCTAAGACAAGATTATCTTGTGAGCTACACATTTCAAACTGGCGAAATTTAAACATGGTTCCGCTAGAAAAGAACAACCCACCTCGCCACTCAATTGCAACATGTAAGCAGAATTTCTTAAAACTGTTACTTACATCGTCGTGCTGCATTTTGCCTCTCGGCGTGAAATGACAAATGTCAACTTTCGGTGCTGCTGTTTTAATAAAGCGAGTGTGTTAAAACACGAGAATAAGCAGTTTTCTGAAACACGCACACGTGAAATCAGGAAGCAGACATTTTGGAAAGAGTAAGTCTCGCGAGTGCTCGTTTAAAAGATGACGTCGGTGGTACGTCATAGCCTGTGCAGAATTAGTAGGGAAGCTGAAAAGACAGCAAATGGAGACGTTTTTTGGGGTGGGGGGACCCAATAGCACAGATAAATGTAATCTGAATTCCACTTACTGCTCCGGAAGCCCTCTAATTCGTACCCTTGTTAGAAAATTATTATTAAATGTATTAAAAGTAACGACACAAATTTATGGATTGTCATATTGCATAAAATAATCCGTTACTCCAACAGGCAAATTTGGCAATCTATTTCAGACTGAAAACCTTCTTTTTTAGAAGAGCCTTTACTTAACTGGCTCTGTTCTTTACCCCTCTTCTCCTACTGTATTTAGTACCACTATCTACTGCCTCCTGTATTTTCTTCGTGTTTGTCTTGTATATTTTTTTATGGTTTTTATCATTCTGTAAAAATGCTTTACTGGGCCACCTTTAAAGGCGCTATAGAAAATATAGTTTATTGTTATTAGTTCTAAATGGTCGTAAAATCATACACGAGGTCAATTTCCACCGCATTTTGTTACATTATTTCCGCTTAAAAACTTGCTTATTGCAATATTTACAAATGAAAATACAGTATATAGAAACCTCATACCAGATATTATTCTACAGCAAAATAATCACCTTGTTCAAGACACCTTGCTGTATAGAAACTTAACCTGCTATGTTACAGATTAATAATACAACTCACTTAAAGACGTTTTTAGAACAATAATTTCAATACTTTCAAAACACTTCAAAAGGTTCAGGATCAGATGGGTAATGTGCAAAGCGTAACAAGAACAAAGGCTGCACATTTCACGCAATACTAGCGTGAAAAACCCATTCATCATTTTCATGAACCAGAAGGATCTATCTTTTAGTCTCTCAACAAGAACGTCCCTACACAGATCGTTTATCTTCCTCCTATGGTAGGTACGTATGCGTTTCAAAAGGGCTTAATATTTTAATGAACGGAAAGGGGGTGAAGCGACTTAATGTTAATCCTGCGTTTCTTAATCGGAATGTTTCCACCACTAAAATATTTCTTACATTGAACCCCGCTACAACGAATACGTTAATGTATTCAGAACTGCTGCCTTCTGGGAGTTTTTCATTGGCTGATTTACATTCGGAACTTTTGGAAACGTAATGTCTGAAGTTTGGGAATAAATATGTATGTTGGCCACATAAAATGTAATTATCTTAGTTTTGTTTAGTTAGATGTAGCTAGATGTAGCATATATTCTGTTTTTCTTACAAGAACTACTGCGTGTTATATTTCAATTGATCGTAGAGAGCTATCGTGTGTTTATAAAGCACACGTGAGATGCAATTTCTTCCAGTTCGAGAGCTATTAATTACATTCAAATTGCTTTGTTGTATGGACAACAGTGTTGTGAAGCGAGTGGGCGTAGGACAAAAACTGTCGAGAATTTCCTTCGTTCTCCATGACAACAGCAGCTAAATCCGTATGATTAAGATGAGGGTTAACATTTGTTAAATCAGGTCTGGAAACTGTATGTTTTGAGGTAGCAGAAAGTTTATTTACAACCCAATAATCACAATGCAAAAAAAACCTTACAAGTCTACTAATACTTTATCCCATTTGAAGCATGCAAACTTCAATCTACAGCAAATTGTTTATTTTAAACACCTGAGAGGGAGTTTTAAAGGAATGTTTTACAAAACGCTCTCTACTTTTGCACTGTAAATCACTAGCCTGTTTTTCCCCGTGTTTTATATCAATACAAACAAAAATACCAGATAAACTTCAACCTCCACATGAAGGTATTGACAGTTCAATGAAAGATTTTTAAAAATTCTCTACCCCCCCCCCCCCCCCCCCAAAGAAAGTTCTGATAAAGTTCGAGAGCTGGTGATTATGCGCGCTCGCCCACGATTCGCCGAGTCCCTGGTCGTGATGGTGACTCTCCTGGCTTGAATGGCACACAGGTTGGTGTCCTGGAACAGTCCGAACTCATAAGCCTCACTGTTCTCCTGGAGAGCACCGATGGCAGCACTCTGGTCGGCCTTGAAGTCCTCCTCAACTTCTCTCACCAGGCGCTGAAAAGAGATTTTGTGGATCAACAACTCTCTAGGCTTCTGATACCTACGATCTCTCTCAGGGCAAAAGTTCCAGGCCTGTTATCTGTGAGGCTTCTTCACACCACCAGTAGAGGGCGCACTCTTCCTGGCAGTTTGGGTGGCCAGCTCATGCCTGGGCGCCTTTTCTATCTGTGGATTTACAGGCAGTCTGGATTTGTGACTCAAGTCTCTTTGTCTGAAAATCGAGCGATCACAAACGCCTCTTCTTTCCAAGCAGTCATCTTCCACACTGTGCTACGTCATTTGCTAAACCAGGTTTAGAAACTTCGTGTGGCGTAAAAGGGGATGAGGTCAAAATTAGTGTGGCACCCAATTAACCGCGCCCCTCCGAACATGAGGTGTGTGTGAAGATAGTGCTCTTCCTCAGGTTGGGACCGGGTGCGTTCAGGTGCTTTACAGTGTGGTATGAGACAGAAAAAAAAATAATGGGAAGATTATTTGGTTCCACAAAATAAACCAGTCTATTAAATATTTTCCGTTTGACTTAATTTTGCCTCCCACCCTTCCCCTATTATAATTTTTAAAACATATGCAATCTGACTACGCCAATAAAGGTGAGGAAACCTTTTAACCTGGTCCAGATTAGCAAAAAAAACGCGTATTCTGCAGTGCCAGACTAATTCACAGGCAAGACACCAACATGACTTAATTAGGCATTTATTAAATTCGGACAGAACAGTAACACCAAACAACCCCAGCCGCATTAGGTGAATGGCTGTACGTTAACTTCAAGGACTACAAAATCATCCCTGAATACGAAGTATTCACTGTAAATAAGATAGTGAAACAACCCACTCTCTCCGCTTCTAAAATGCCACCCACAACAAATAAAACCCAAGCAATAAGTTACAAACCTCGACCACTAACAATTCGTCTACAGAAAAAAAACTAAAGAATTCAAATTGTTTAAAAAATACACAATAACGAGCATTTAAACTCAATGTAGTTCAGGTGGGTCGCTGTGTCAGCATGCGTAGGCTGCAAAGGAACAAGTAATAGGTTTATTCCATGCTGAAGAGAGAAGAAAGAAAACAGGGATTCAGGGATCACACCTGAAGAAGGCTCCACAGTCGAAACGTTGTGTTTTTCTTTCTTCTCTCTTCAGCACGAAACCTATTATAAACCTATTACTTGTTCCATTAAAAATTAATAGTGATCTCAACCTCCGTACAAGAGAAAAAAATACAGGAAATGACTTAAAAGGGACCATTAATTACAGAGAACCAGAGCTAGGAGGAAAGTAAGTTTGCAAGACATCACAATTAAAATCTCTTGACAACCCGCTTTAATACTCAAACTAAGCGGGAAGAAAACAAAACTCAACAATACATTAGGGTGGGTTGGAACAGATCAAGTAACAGATGAGGTTTGGATAATACAAATGTTGAAAAGATGACTCAATGAAACCCCCTTTAAATTTCAAAGAGCTGAGAAGGCGGAAACGCTACTGCGCCATTGCAGTATGTTTATGTCCATTTATTATAATAAGTAACGGTTTATTTTGCACACACATCTGTGCCCAGCGATGGACTGGCGTGCTGTTCTGTCCGAGGGTTACAGTACTGCCTTCCGCCCGTTGCTTGCAGGGATAGGCTCCGACTCACCAGCGACCCTGTATTGCATAAACCGGTTAGAAAATGGGTGGATGTGCACACATTTAAAGCACCAAAAAAGCAGAGCAAGGCAAATGTAAAATTAGGTGCTGTGGAGATGTCTTAAAATAAACTGACAGTTCAAAGATAACAAGAGAATTATCATTAGAACAATTTCTTTGGATAGGGCATGATTAATATTAATTCAGTAATTTTAAACATGCTAAATTGTTTCGAGAATATTTTTGAAGATTTCTTCTTGCCTTTCATCATCAACGTTCGGGCAGGCGATCCCAGTGGGTTAATCCCCGTGAGTTGTGGTGATATGTAATATTCGCAGTATTATATAATTGTGCAGCATTAGATACGTGAAGGTTAAGATTAGGGTGCAGCAGTGATACTCGCACACTAGAACATCGAGAAAACAGACCACTGGGCTTTTTCACAACGGAAACCATACATTGGTCAATGAGGAATATCACATTACTGATGTCTGAATTATTGTCTGTATTCCTTACTAAACTACACGTTTTCGTTGCAGACATTGAACACGCGATGGCGACAGATACCGTTGGCGTTAAATAAAATCAGTTTGAGTCCAGGCTGACCTTTTTGCATTTCATTTTTTTAACTGGAGCGATTCTTATTTCTAGATTTATTTTCTGCCAAATTTGTGAAATTCCATTAAACCCCATACCGTTTGATAATGTAGTAGACTAATCTTTATAGAATAGCAGAGGCTGACATACTGTAATAGCCAGAAATGATGGTAATGTTTTTGAAACCTTTGAACTATGTTACAGGTCAAATGCAAAACTATCTTTTTAGTGTGTGCAGATTCATTGGTCACAATGAAAGGTGATAGTGACAACAGAAGATATACAGGAATAAAGACATGCTGTTTAAAAAAAGTCCTTACCTCTAACCTCAGGTTTATATTATTCTCCCATACTTTCAGATGCCCATAAAGTTTGCAAACGGAAGGAGATGGCTTGTTCCAAACTCCCACACACCTTTGTGTAAAGAAGTACAGTAACTCCTCTGCTCAGTATTAAATGCACTTCTCTATAGTTTCAAATTGGGTTCTCCCGAGTTAATGCTGTCAATGTCTTTGAATAATTAAAGATCCCCTTACTCAGGATTAAAAGATGCGGATCTTTTGAGGTTTTCAGAATGGGATACTTCTTCGAGCTCTGGAAAGTACCCCATCATTCTTCTCTGGAGAGCTGCAATTTTTTTGTGTGTGTATTTTTTATGACAATAATAGTACACTATTTAAAATAAGGCCTTACTAGCACATTGTACAGTTTTAACATAACTCCTTTGATTTCAATTGTGTACTTATAAGCTGATATGTTTTCCACATTTCCTTGAAGATTAATATGATGCATCAGGCAAGACTCCTTACATTAGAAATATAAAATGGGAGAAGCTGTGTTATGTGCATGTAGCAAAAGCAAGCGCATCACACTTGTCTATATTAAACATTATCTATCAAGTGTTTGTCCTGAATTTTATCTAGATCTTATTACATTTCCTTTGCAGCTTCTACAGTTTTTGATAATACTCTTAATGTTTGTATCTGCGAACCTGACGTACAGTGTCCTGAGTCTAACTCATTGGTATACACAAGGAAGAGCAGTGATCCTTCGCACACATTTTTGAAACTTACTTTTAAAGGCCATTGTTATTCCTGCAGCTTTTACTGTATTATTTAAGCTATACTTTTGGTTTTATTTATGTTGTGATTTTTTAAACTCTCTATCCCATGCTTATTCTATTGAGTAGTTTTGAACAAAGTTAAGACATTAAACATAATAAATGACTGTTGGTTCTCACTGATGATTTCTGCTTTAGTGCTTTATTATTTCATTGATTCCTCTACCTGCATCTGCTGGGCCCTGCATAAGTAAACCCAGCAACGTCTGTTTCTAGGGAGCGAGGTGTTTGTGATCTAACTTTGTGTGAGCTGTTCCAGTTACAAGAAAGTTCATCAAACATTACAGTTCTATAGCTGGAATTAAGAATCAATTGTCCAGTTTGGGTTTAAGAAATCACTAAATTTGTAGTTCATTACAGTCATGTCCGAGTCTCAAGAACCAACTGAAAAAAAGATTAAGTTTCAGTAATAGTTTAACTGCACTGCCAATTCCACTTTTAAATGGGAAACTGGGGATGCATTTTTAAAGAGCAAAATCTGATGAATACCAATGTGAAATGGCTCAGCTTGACTTGTGCAGGGTGTTCAACTTAAATCTTAGAGACGCCAAGTACAGGTATGCATTTGAAATAAAAAGTGGCGACGTTACTATTGTAATGGACATTGGAAATTGCCCTACAATCTCTACCTAAAAGGCTTCTTAGCAGGTGTATAATCATCTAAACCATGAATGTAACAGCCTAATCCCGTTTCACTGACAGACAATGAAATGCAATCATTTTATTACTGACATGGAACAAGAAGCCATTGACATAGCAACCTATTAAGAATGTCTGAACACTCTGATCTCCTGCAAGGTTATGCTTATGCTGAGCATTATTACAGGATAAAAAAAGAAAGCATGAAGCAAAAAATGTATTTAAGTTTTTGTGATTCATTTATCCAATGGCAGGGGTCTAATAAAATTAGTCCTCTGCTGGCAAATGTTAAAATATCAAAAGGAAATATTCTTCCGTTACATAGTCAGAAACCCGAGATCTGCTTCTGGCTGCAGAGAAAGTGCATTTAAGTGTTAAAAGTGCCCTTAGAATTATTAAATAATTTGATAAGGCGTCTGCTAATTTGCATGCAAACCTATCTGTTTACAACTTTCTTGGAAAAGCAGGATTGCAGAAGATAAGAGGTATGGACCCCAATTTTCCCACATATGGTAGAACTAAACCTACAAATATCCTTATTAAGCTCCACAGTCATTACAAAGCACAACTGCACATCAACACATCCACCACAAGATGAGCTACAGAAAATATGCCTGTGTGTGAGAGCTGTTTTGCACACACTTGACTTTGGGGGTGGGAAGAAGACTCCTCTGGGGGGGCAGGCCTTGAATGACAGCCATTCTCTCCTGGAAATCCCCATGACCCAAACTTTTTTTTAAATCTTCCCTGCAAAATGACAAGGTGTCCATTAACAGTTTTCCATTTTTCCATATTATGTAGGCACACCGTTCACACCCCTTCTTCAACAGGCTACTGTACCTGTGCAGGTGGGTCAAGTGGTGGTCTCCAATTGCTCCTCTCTCATTTTCAATCTTTGGTTGATGTTTGATGTTTTCACACTGGCTTTTCCTCATGTTTGAATCAACTAGTACATTTATTCTTGGGAAAAAATCCAACTTCGTAAGGTCATGCCAGCAAAATGAACAAAACTAATCATCGTGCCCCTTAAACTTATTTTTAGTATGCCAGTAATGATAAAAACATCAAACCCAGAGGAAAGGTGCACATACTGACCAGCTGTACAGGAACCCCAACACGTTCTCTTTACAATTAGTGGAGACTACAGCATGCTGTAGCACTGTCCTTAAAATGTTCGTGTTTACACCATTTTTCTTTTGCTTTACAAGCTTTGTTGCTTCCCCTGTGATTTAATTTCAAACATTTGAGACAATGTCCATTGTGAAAATCTTGTTCCCAAATTTCCTGAACGCAAACTATGTGGAAAATATGCCTAAAATACATTTGAAATAGTGGGTAATTAGTCCTTATGCATAGTAAAAGTATGCATATACTGTATGCTGACTTGGTAAATTCTTTCATTTGCTGGATGTAAATAAGCCAAGTTATCACATGCTTACCATTGTTAAATTACCATAGTTTCTACGTGCCTGTTTTGGAGAGTAATGAATGTTCGGAGGACTGTTTTTTGTGGCTTACCCCCTGGGTTATGAACATGTCTTTGGGCTTCATTTCATTAGAGGAAAGTTTCCTTCTGTATCAAACCTTTTTGTCTATAAACAGCATCTTAAACCAGTCAGTGGGGGGAAATAATTTATGGTGCTGCAGCTGACAAAACTAGGTCTTGCTCATTTTTGCCCTCAACAACATCTAAAGAGCATAGTTTTCTAGTTCACTTTGAGAACCCAGAGAATGAGTAACCCTCAACCATCTGTCGAGAAAACATCCATACAACTTTTAAAAGAAGCATCTCCAAATTTGTGTTTTATTTTCACACTTACGCAATAAACAAATGCAACAACAAAGGAATAAAAGACTGTACAATTGTTATAGAAATTACTCGGGTAGTGACTCTTGCTTGACCCCGGTACACAAACAGCAGCTGAATTTAACCACTTAGAAAAACGGTTGCTTCCAATTACTTCCCATTTAGAGCTCTTTTGTGGCCACCTTGGGGAAAATGAAAGCCATGTGCAATATAAATGCAGGTTAGCAATCTGAACACTTAACTATCTGGCCCTATCCTGATTTCATCCATTTTTTCTAAAAAAAAAAAAGGCTTCAGCGTGTCTTTTTCAGCAACACAGAACATTAGGGATAAAAGCAACTCAACCTCATAGTAGTTTTCACTAGCAGAGAGACAGGATCAGATATGCAGATAATGTGCATTACAAACCTCAGACACTTCACAAGCAGATCTCTTTCCCATCAGAGATACTTTCAAATCTCTGTTCGAAGCTATGCCACAATTACTTTTTATTTTAAATGTACTGTATATAATGTTTGTGTCCTTTCCTTCCATTTTATGCCTGTTTAAATGGAATACATTTTTATAGGCATAATCCTTGGATATGACAGTAAACATAACTGACCGTCCATTTCCTTAGATTAGTGCCTGTAGACTAATGCAAAGCATTTCAACCCTGTTTGACATACATTGCAAAAACTACATTTTTCAGATCAGTGGTCATTGGCTGTAGTTATAGATATTAAGGGAAAAGGATTTCATTACAAACAATAAAAAATGTAAGTTTGGCTACAATTAAAACAACTGTTAATCTCAGTAAACACCAAAATGTTACTAAGACTTAATGCACTTTTTGTTAAGTCAGTTCCGATTTAAAAAAAAAAGTTCTTAGCAAGAGGTTAACAAAAGAAAAGTGATCACTTATCATGGGCTCTCTTGTCTTTAAAAAACTGGATTGTGTAGTAATGTTGGCAAACCCCTGTCTCCGATCAGTATAGCCCATTTCTGGTTTTCTGAAAATGAACCAGTTTCCCCATTCAGCTTCAGAGCAGCACAAAGGTCTGCAGACCAGGTATGTGGTACAGATGCACAGTAAGCACTGCTTTAAATACCCTCCCCCCTTGCCGTTTGTTTGTCCCTGTTCCTCTTCCCCGTCTTACTGAGAGCTTTAACTGTTGTTCCTTGGCATTTTATATTTCTTTTCCGATTGCGTCCAGTGTTGCAGCCTGCTCTCTTTTTCACTTGAGCACGGTATTCTGGGGCTGACTCGTATTGTCATGCACAGGAAAGAGGTTGGCGGAGTTTTGCCTTTAATCTTACAGAGAGTGGTCTAGTGTCAGTCTGAATTCTGAAGCCCTTCACACCAGTTCATCCAGTAGTGTCCCAATGCTTTGGTGCTGCTCTGGAGGCCCAGCGATGGGTTTGTTACACATCGGACAGACGCATCGCACTTCCAACCACTTTACCAAACACCTGCGAACACAAAAAATGGAACACAAAATTGTTGCACTGTGAACACTACTACCTCATTGCCCTAGGGTCCTGGGTTCAACTATTTTGGTGCTTGTCTATGGGGCGTTAGCACATATCCTGTCCTCCTGTGTTCACTGGGCACTCCCTTTTCCTCCCAAAGACAGGCAGGTTAGATTTAACTGTCCCTTTCCAGGGAAGTGGGCTTTTCCCAGTAAACAACACAGACTATGGGGCTACAGCAACACAAATGAGCCTGATGGGCCAAGTTTATAAACTTTAAGGTGTTCTGATGAGCTGCTGAAGGTTGTGACACAGACTCAGACACACTAAATGGGTACAGTTTGGTGAAGACAGGTTAAAAGACACTCCTCCTTAAGACGGCCAAACATGTTTGCTTACAGTACAAGACAAAAGCACTCAGGGATTAACTATGATAAACATCTATATATACTGATGGAAAAAAGAAACGCAACATTTTCTGGAATGAGAATACTGTAGTAATATCTTATATACTTTCACAAAAAGTTGTCAATTTGTTTTAAGCCCTCTGGCCAGCAGTACAGCTTGTGCAGTGAGGCATTGCAACTTGCCAATCACACGAAGACTCATTAGGTGCACTTTTACCAAACGAGCTCCAGGTGGAACAACACCTGATCAGGTCACCTTTAAAAAGGCCATGATTCAAAGCTTAGGTTACTGCAAGAAAAAGGCCACACTTAGTTTTCTGTGCATTCCATAATGCCTCAAATGTCACCAGAAACAAGGGAGAGGGCCATTGGCATGTGCCAGTGTTGCCAGACACCGTGGAGTAAGCCGCTCCACTGCGTCCCGACTGCAGAGAAGGTTTCAGCAGACCTTCAGGACAGATGACCGTCCAAGATCCAATCACCCTCGAGTGACCACACCAGAGCAGGACCAACACATCAGACTGGTCCACCTGAGCGATTGTTTCAGATCTGCCACCTGTACTCCTGCTGAAACTGCCAGCCGACACAATGCCCGCATCAGTGACAGGACAGTGAGGCTCAATGCTGCTGGCCTTAGAGCAAGGCGAGCTGTCAGAGGCCCTCTGCTCACACCTCCTAGACGTCACACCGACTGGCTTGGGCCAGACAGAGGCTGCGATGGACTCGTCAGCAGTGGCATCAGGTCCTCTTCAGGTATGAGTCACTCTTCAGCCTGTTCCACACAGTGTGGAGGAGGTGTTGTTTCTTTTTCCCCCATCAGTATATATGCATTATATAAATGTCTATATGATGTGCACAGGACTAAAGGTTGACAATCCAACCATAAGCGATCTACAAAGTTTAGTTTTCAAAAGGTTTTATGGCATAAACTTAGTCGTCGGACTTGGCATTAATTACATGTTAAGCAAAACACGCTTTTCCATTGTAGCATATTTTAAAATCATGCTACGGATGAAAATTAATTTTCTGCTCTGATCCATCGTTCCCACCTAAGCAGTGTAAACCACTCTTCAGTTCTGCAACAGCTTTGTTCAGGTTTACAGAGATTGGTCTATTCAGGTGTGTTTGGAAACGTAACTTCAATGCACACATGTAAAGAATGACCTGAAAATGAAGTTTCAAGAATCTTCCAATTTTATTAAAAGTTCTGCCAGCGCCGATATACTACTGCAGCTATCATAGAAATTGGCCAAGCACTGGTATCATGCATGCTGTCAGCCAGAACAATGATTCTGAATGTATTTATTAAAGTGAACCACTGCCGACAGAAGGCAGAGATCAAGGTCTTTTTCTGAAGGCTAATTTTACTCAGTCAGGCCTCTGAAGCCCATATAGTCCAAAGCAGTGATCCCTGCACATTTCGATTTGCTACTCACTTCCTGTGGAAGGCGTGTTGGCATGGAGACACTCCCAGCTCATCTTTCACCTTGAAATCCTCCAGGCAAACGGCACATGTCTGCTGTGATGGCAACACCAAGAAGAGGGCGAGATATCAAACACTTGAGTAATATGAAGCTCGAGCTCAAACAGCACGTCAAAACGCCTCATCTCAAAGTGTGACCTTCAACTTCATGCCAGCCTGCCTTCTGACATTTGCACACTTGTCAAGCAAACAAATGCTCCAGATTCTTCTTTAAAAGCCTAACAAAAGCAAGCAGGACCAGACTGCAAAATTACAAAGCATTCAGACCTGCGTAATATTATAGGGTTGAACGCTGAGGTGTGTGTGGAGTAAATTGAAAAGCCACACAATGGAAGTCAATTCCTCTAGGTGTGCTTTAGAGTCTCAAACCATGTGGGTCAAAGATCTTACAATGCCAACATGGAAAGCAAAGCCGGCCTCTCCTTATTTTTCTGATTTTATTTTGTGTATTCCATATGAAATACACACAACCTGCTTCTCCTCAGTAGTTTTAAAAGCTTTTTATGAATAGCCTTTAAAAGAATGCTATTGAATTTCTAGCATAAACATATTTCAAGTGCGTGTGCAGAGAAGAAACCTACCCCATGCAGATTCAGCTTCTTGGCATCCCCTTTTAAAACAACCTGTGGAATGAGATGTGTTAGCATGCGTTAATACAAACTGCAGAAGCACATTTCTGAGCAAACGGGTTTTGTCTTTAACGCATCTAAGCTGCTGGTGATCTGTAAAACAAATGGGGAGAATTTCTCAGAAATCCAGGATTTTAGATAACCACCTTGAGAAGAAGGCCTGTATCTGAGCAGGAGGAGGCTTGGAAAAAAAGGCACTGTAAAAGAGACTACCAAATGCCTTTCTAGGAGCAAATGTGTCCCTTGTTTATATAGCCAAGATCTTAACTGCAGTATTTCAGTCAGGAGTAGATGCCATTATTACTTAGATTGAATGTCAAGAAAAAAATTCCCCACTCTGTTTTTCAGACAACTTTCATAGGACACAAAGTAGTTCTACAGTATTGTATAGCTGTGAGGACTTGACTCCCCTCCACATCCCTTTAATTCCTTGTATGTCCTGTGCTGGACATTTTCAGTCTTCACAGTTGTCACATCACTGATGTCAATAGATTCCCTTGATGAAGACTCCATCAAGGAATCTGTCGACTGGCTGTTTTTTTAAATCATTCCTTTGATAAATTGAGTTCTGGCTGCTGGCAAATGCATTGATCTTTTTCGTATTCCAGGGAGAAATTCTAGGTCTTCAGCAGTACAAGTCTTGTACATGCACAGGAAAGATTAAGACACCACATCCTCCAGTAATATTCACTCAAGACGTCAGACCCTTCGCATTTCCTTCTGTTTCCTTTCACACAGTAAACAAGACCAGAAACTTCAGAACTGACAGGGCTATCACTGATAGTACAACAAGCTCACAGGTGGCTGGGCTGCTGTTGCATGACAATCTGAGGAAACCCCAGAAACAACTCAAGTCAGAGCCCCAGTCATTAGCCAGCTGAGCCAAATCCCCAGATAAAAGAGTCTGGGGTATAAAATCTAACCTAGGCCATTACTAGAGAAAACAGATGCTGAATTAAGTGAACTCATGGAGGGGTAACCATTGCTAATCAGACAGGCTTCCTATCTTGAGGGGCTCTTTCTTTCTAGCAAAGTGACGGACAAGTGCTGCTCCGGTTTATATAGAAATGGGTTGTCCCTCTTTAGAAAAGTTAAGATTCATCCTAAAAGGTGAACTGGAATGTTTTAAAGAATTGGGGGATAAGCCTTTGAGAGCATTAGGTTTAAAAGAGGAGCTCAGTATATACTCCTAACCCATTATATATAATTACACTATAAACCTTATGCCTTTTTTATTGTAAACGTAGCGGTGACTGTACCTGTTTTTGTTTCATTCTTTTTCTCCTTTAATTTCATTTTTCATTTCTTTCTTAAGTTCATTGTTATTCTCTTAAAAAGTGTCAACTTAATGTCTCTTCTGTGACTACTCTGTAATGTTAAATAAACAAAATTGGGGGGAAAAAAAAAGAAATGGGTTGTCTCCAGGCACTTGGGACACTCTGCACTTTGCAAACATCTGGCCTAGACGGGCTAGGCATTTACAGCACCAGAAGAGACGTCTTGAATCTGGCTTTGGCAGGCCAGTATAAGGAGGAGGGGATTGGGTTAAGAGCAAGTCCAGTGCTGTGCTTACCTCCTTGTAGCCAAACCTCTCACTCTGGGCCTGGTGTCTCAGTTTACTGTAAAACAAGGAAAAACAAGTTCTGATTGTAATGGACAGTTTTCAGATCATAAACCACTGCATTTCCTGGCCCAGCCCTGGATTATTCTGGCGATATTGTTTTCTGCAGCAGAATGCCACTGAACTATCAACTCAGCTGTGTTTACTGCGTGGGCTGTCTGCATAAACGTGTACATTCACATGTCAAAAAATGGGAAAAAAAACTCAGAGCGGGCTTTTCTGACAATTTCTGGTCATCCCACCTGGAGCTTTACAAAATTTGAGACTTTTCTCATTTTTTTTGCAACACTGCATACATCTGCTGCCATGTTTACAAAATAATTTTTTTAACTTTGTCCCTTTTGAGAGGATGGTATAACAGCATAATAAACCTTTCAAGCTCTATATGGAAGACAGCTGGAAAAGAACCAAGGCTTAAGTAGAACAGCATAAACAATTACTTTGGGATTAATAAGGATTAATTTTCAAAAGTGCTATCAATGACTGTAAACCCCCAAAATGAAGTCAAGCCATCAAGTGCCAACAACTACTTTTAACAATCTTGCCTGTGTTCACAGGTAGTAATGAATACAATTACAAATTGTAATAGAAGAATGTTTTCTGTCTCATTTATAACAATGGTGCTGATCAATGTAAATGTATCCATCTGCTCTTTAATTTTAATCATCTCAGCCTAGAACAGGCATTTAAACTCCTCCAGCAAACTGACCGTAAGCAAATGTTTTATGCAGCGCTGATCTTAAGGTATACACAGCCTGGTTAACTGAATAATAATTCTATGTCAAGCTACCAGACATACACTTAATTCCAGGAATTAAAAATCACAAAGTCTTCAGCTATATTCACAAATGTTAGCAAAGCAAAATTACCAGAGGAGCAAGCCTCCTTTTTGCATCACACCATTCTGAGCAAGGAAACCCATCAGTACTGGCATCTTTCATTGGAGGATTACCATTAAATTTAAGAAGACTCCTTTTTAAAACTACCGCACCACAATAAAAAAAAATACAGAGGAAGAAACAGCACAACAGTTAAAAAAAAAATCAATGTTATCTCTAGTAAGCCACATCAACTAATAACTTTTAAATGAGCGAGACCGTCACAAAAGGACGTGCAAGAAACGAGCTGCTTTCTTATGAATCATAGAAAGCCGGGGGAGGGAAAGCTACACTGCCAATTTAATAACCTACTTGCTTCTTCACCATCTTGACAACTCGGAACAAATCCCAAAAATACAAGTTGCTAGCAAAGCGCCACAAGCATGAATGTCAAAAGGCATCGTTGTCATTACCTTTCTGGAAAATAAACCTTGAATAAAATGTCTTCGCCATTGTGCCATCTATTGTCTACTCCCACTACACTATGAAACATAATGTCAAACCAGTCACGGTTATACTGACTCTCTAAGGGCAAATGACATAGTGGCCCAGAACACAGGCATGGAATATTCAGCTAAGTTTCCATAGTGGACTAACATCCACAAGTGTATTTTTACAAAAGTTGAATTTTATTTAAGTGATTGTATATCCTATGAAAGACTCGGGAGTTTTCCCTTTCAAATTGTGCCTATAAAAAGTTCATGTAGTAGAGCCAAACATGTAGAGTTCCCAAAGTCCAGTATGTAAAAGGAACAGCAGCGCAAGTAGTGTAATACTTCTTAAATGAGTGCAGCTTCAAAACTGTGTGGGAAACTTAAATCTCTCTAATTAAGCCTTCACTTAATTAAATTAAACCTCTTCCTCAGTTCAAACAGTTGATGACTTAAGGGGGCCGTACAAATCTTGTTCTTTTTATAGATGTTTCCAAACCTGTGTGAAATGCAATGCATAACGTATTGAAGACCATTAACATGCTGATGCAGCTCATAAAGTATAGTATAAGTCTCCAATAGAAACAATTACCTAAGTAGATCCAGCAAAACTGTTCTTTAGAGCTTAAAAAAATGAATTCCCTTCCTGACCACTACGAGGCTCCGGCGTCAACTCACAGTGGAATCTTACTGCTCAAGTGTTTACTATATTATCCAGATAAACTTTTATCATTATGTTCGGTACTGAAAAGGCCAAAATAATGAATAACTGCTGGCTCAGTATCTACGACAATTTACTCCGTGCAGGAAAACAGAACAAGAATAATAGGAATCTAAGTTTAGTCTCAACAATCGGTTAAAGCAACAAGCCAAAAATAACATCAGGAACAGAGAGACACGATAAGATCTCCTTGCTCACTCTCCCAATTGTTTGAGTTAGGAAGTAGTTAAGGTTGAAGGAAATGCTGTATTTGGAGGCAGTGTACACTACTCCATATTCCAGCCGTGACTAGAGGATGTGAGCCAATTCTGCCTCACTCCCAGATCCTCAAAGACCAATTCCAGAGAGAGAAGAGTACGAGTGAGCAAAGAAGAGAAGAGAAAAAGCACAAAAGGGGAGCATGAGAAGAGAAGGGAATGAAATTGACTAGAACCCTAGACAGAGGGAGGCTTGTTCTACATCACCATCATTTTTTTATTTGTGCAGTGGGGATCCCTTTATTCTGAACGTTCATGAAGATTATAAGTATGCCCTTCAGTAATTAATACACACATCCCACATTACCCTTCAGCAATGTGCTCTAAAAAAGAAAAGAATAGTACTCCAAAAACACAACACACTGTGGTTTGCAGCAACCAAACAAGATCAGCAGGCGTCCACAAGCACCCACAAAAACAGCAAACAATAGGAAGTACGACAGATTCTGAAGGGTGGACAGCATGATCATTTCGAAACGCTGCTCCAAAAACACTTCAAAAGCAAAGACTTCTAAACACACTGCAATCAGCCTGCTGACGTACGTTAGCTGCGAGCAACACTTGAGACGGGAATAAAAAAAAAAACATCATACAAAAGCCAAGGACACTGTGGCAAAGATTCAGTCATCAAGCTCAGCCGGCTCACGTCACCTCATCACGTCAACTCCATTCTCGCGCTGTAATTGATGTGAAAAATTGCTGTTCGACTGAAGGAGCACAAAAGTGCATCAGCGTCACCTGTCAAAAGCTGGTGCTACATGACTCACACCATAGATTTACACTTGCAATGTAACAAACTCCCAGAGAAGACAGAGGAACTGAACCAAGAAGTGACATGCACATCAAAGGATACAAGTCGATTTTCTTAAGTGTCTCTTTCGTTTATTCACCGCTTGTTTCAGGGGTATAGGTAACTATTGTCCTGAGCACAACAAATCTGAAGAAAGCGGCACTCCTCTCTCTCATATTGGAGAACTTACCAGAATGGACTCCCCCAAGATTTTAATGCATGCTGGTCCTACGATTTCAGTTAAGCAAAGGCCACCCCCTCGCTTTTACAAAGCATTGTACAGTAGCTTCGGTCTGCAGGTCAGAAAAAGTCCCCCAGTTGCCCCCCTTCCATGGCCTTTAACTGGTTTTGTGCCTTTCAGTCAGCTTTCTACATCATTTCTGCTCAGACGTCGTATCTCGGGGCTTGTCAACAACACCACAGACTGCTGGTGACACATCATGGTACCTAAATACCGGGAGCTTCCACAACCAAAAGAAAACCCCAATCAAAACCATACATGGTATAAGCATATACATACTTTTGACTCTCTGTGGCCAGGGGAAAGACCTCCGCTAGTCTGTCAGACCCAAGGAGATTACAAAAGATAGTGGAAGAAGTCCTCTCTATGATGCACATAAACAGCCAACAGGTTATTTCAAAACACACTTTACCCTTTGGTAATTTAAGTTGAGGCTGGTAGCTTAGGAGCCACTATGTAGCTTTTAGGAGCTCAACACGTAATACCTGTTAATCACAAATGTTCAAACTGCCACCTCCCCCGTACTGGCTTAAAGCACAGTGATAGCTGACTCACCACTGCTCATCTTTAAAGGAAATCAAAAGACTACTGCAATGTTGTTCTAAAGGCTACATTCATACTGTGGTCAACATTCAAAAAGTTTCACATAGCAAAAAAAGAAATCGAAGTGACAGTGGATTTGATTAATTTTATAGATGCCCTCTTTGAGTAAGTCATTCTTCATTAATTTTTGGATTATCCTGCATAAAGAAAAAACACAAAATTGGGCCTCTTGTCCTGTGATTTCATTTCTGAGTGCTTTAGATCTTGTGATGCGTTTTGTGGGGATACGAGTCTAGAGAGCTATAAAATGGGTATTCAGCCACTCGGATAGTTTTTTCCCCCCATACAGAATGACACTATATATAGTGATTAATACTTCAGACGAAGAACAGCTGCAGCACTTTGTGGGCAAGAATGAGACATGACATTGCTTTTTATTAAAGAGGAATTTACATTCTGATCAAATACCCACACTTGTGGTTTGAATGGTATATCCTAAGTAGAACTCTATCTTAATTTCAATTCAAATGAAAAAAACACTTATTTGCATAGACAGAATAGCGTATCTAGCACAAGATAAATGAAGGGATTCACCCTGATCAATCAACATTAACATTTCTTACAAGACAAGGTCTAAATGAATTATGAATACAACAGCATGCTGTCAAGTTGAACACGTGCTGCAGTAGGTGTAAAAGAAATTGCTCATTTATAACAACTGTCAATGCTTCCATTTTTATATTTTATGAAACCATTTCTAACAAAAACATGACGAAAGTAGGAAGATCCCACCTTGCTCTTTGCTTTTTTGTAGCTTACCAATTCCACTTGCACCTAAATGAGCAAAGTGGGCTGAATAACCCTTCTTAATACTATGTCTACATAGTTTTAGAATACTGAGAAATGTAAACTGTAATGTAAACAAACTGATATCAAAGGAAGAAAAAACTCTCAAATGGAATCATTTGAAAGAGAGTTTTCTTATGTGAGCCAGAATTGGAAAGATCTGAGGTTTCACAAACCTTAAGACTAGGAGGCAGACAGAATCACATCTCAACATATCAACTATTTGATATGTTCTTTTGAGTCTACCACACCATAAAAACATCTGGGCTCTTTTGAATTCTGCTTTTATGATGGACAGAATCTAGGTTTTGGGGCATTATTCAAACAGTCTTTGAGGAGCAACAAAAAATAAAAGGTACCTTGAAACTATGTGATTTAAAATAATTTGGTTTACACGTCAGAATCCAAGCCGATTGAGAGGACCTCTGTACCATACCGAACTGTCGTCAGATCTCAACAATAACATCTAGAACATCACCACAGAAACCCATCCTGTAGTTGCACCCTGCCATCAGAAGAACTTTATTCTCTACTACAGCAAATAACATCATTGAATAACCCAAGCTTGAAAGACTTTCGCCGAGACGTTTGTCTCAAGAACTTCATTGGCAGCTTCCTGCCTTCCAATTTCCTGTGCCAAGTTTGATTCCTGTCCTCGCACAATACTGAACAGCTCATCAGGGAGTTTATTGTTCTGCACTGGGCCCAGTGGGAAGGAAAGCCTCTTGTTGAAGCAGGTTGATTCTACTGGGGCTCAATTCAAGAAAGGACAAGTGTTGGCCGATCTCCCAAGAGCCCCTGGGCCCAGCTGCAGGAAGACTACCACACAGAGGAGGAGACAAAGCAGTCTTTCTTTTTAGTGTGAGCGAATTTTCCAAACCCAGAAAAAAAAAAAAAAGTCAGGTTCCCAATCACTGAAGTCAGCTGGAAGGGTGAATGCGAGACCTGCTCCGATAGCAGGACCGAGATTTGTCATGTGTACTTTGGTTCAGAAGATATGAACACTGTTTCATTTAGTTTACTTATGAAAGGGGATGTTCCTTAGAATGAAACATGTAAGGACAGATTCCTAATCTTGGCAACCTTCTTGGGGAATATACTTTTTTTAACCAAAATAAAATGAAGAGAATCCTGTGCAAATAACAAGAGAGAGAATCAACAGAGGCTGAAGCTGTGCTATACTCTGCCTTATTGTAGTTCCTGCATTCAGTGTACAGTTCTGAGAACAAACGAAACTTTGAGAACCCAGCATCATATGGGACTTCATAGCATGATAAAACCGATATAGTGTCCTCAAAACAAGGCTGTTTTTTCTTTATCTCATACTCCATTTCCGTAGCAAGGATGGGCTCGTATCACTTGAAGGTTATATGCTAGGGGGTCCTTTCACCCTGTCCGAAACAACTTTCATTAACTTCTCAACTGTAAAGGTCTTTATTACAGGATACCTTAGTCATGGCTGGTCTTGCTCATAGATCTACATCCTACTTTTTGTAGTGGACCTTAAAAGATAGGTATAGAAAAAACACATGGATAGCTAAAGATCTAAATGACATTTCCAGCTTCACATTGGGCTTGAATTGTGTGCAACAATCTAAAACGCAAAAACAACACAGCCAGATGCTCGAGATATCTTGATAAGTGGGGTACGTATTGAAAATGTATAAAAGAATTGGCAGTTGTCAAGCAAAAACGTTATACTCAAAATTAAATACCAAGACCTTTCTTGAAGACTCAATTGAATCTTGAAGATTGAATTTAGGACCTTGTATTTTTAAACATGAGGAATCATCGTCAAAGGAATTTACAGACTTCTAATAAATCTTCAGAAACTCAAACAAGGCTCTACTCGTATTCACATCATTGGAAAATGTTTTT
The DNA here is from genome assembly GCF_055471065.1 of Atractosteus spatula. Taxonomy (NCBI): domain Eukaryota; kingdom Metazoa; phylum Chordata; class Actinopteri; order Semionotiformes; family Lepisosteidae; genus Atractosteus; species Atractosteus spatula. Next base: position 7,849,587 of record NC_142707.1, read on the forward strand.
GTGGAAATTGAATTGGTTAGTGAGGAGACGCTAATTTACATGCTCAGAAGCAGTAGCTGCTCCCATCTGGCTAGTTGGCCTTTTAGAGACAGACAGGGGTATAGATTATCTCAGCCAGACCCGGCCCCCCCTCCTCCTGCCACCCCCAGGCGACTGTACCCAGACTGGCACGCTCGTGGCCTCCTGCTCACTGACCTTGGCAGGGGTGTTCAGAGGGGGGAGGGAAACAGACAGCTCCAGAAATGCTTTCCAAAACCCATACTGTTCCCGCTGAACAGATGTCTGAAGGGTGCCTTACTCAGTTACATCGCAGAACCCTACAACTCACCATCGCTGCATTGCTAAGGATCTTGACATGAATGGACCCTTGTACCAGACAAGAATCATAACCATTTCGTTACCTTTTAAAAATAAACAAGACTCTCCTTCTTCAGAAAGCACATTCTATCATTACATTTCGTACAGTGCAGGGTGATGTGTGACGAAGGAAAGGAACACAAGTTCTCCAGTTTGATCTGTAGGCAGGCTGTACAGTGTGGCAGCTTTCGTGACATTTTTTCCATGTGGATTTGTGATCCAATAAAACTCACATGGATATTGCTCTCCCAATCACATCAGAAAGCTAGGGATGCTAGCTGGATCCATGGAAGAAATTACTGGATAGTGTGCCATTTAAAGAAAGCAAATAAACCAGAACTGTTGTGGAAATATACAACTAGGGAAAAAAAACAGACCCTGAACAGCACCGTACAAGAATCAGCAGCCTGGTTAACAAAGGGGATAGCCATTTCCATTCACCCCATTACAAATCCTGATCCATCATATTTTACATTCTCAACCAAAAAATTACTAATACGACTGAGGCTACCCTGGGTCCACATAAACAGGCAGAAAGTTTATCCGGAAAACCGATTAAAATTAGAATTTTTATAACACTCTGAAGTAAGGGAAATTTTACATTTCAAAAGACCTATAAATCTATCAGGGCCATATCAGACTACAAATTAAATAAAAAGCTTAAACCTCATACATATAGCAGTAATTTAATAAGCAACAGAATAATGACATTATTCAAAAACTTAAATGAAATATTTATTACAGTGCAGGTATCAGTGATTCTAGAAATATACATATGCATTTCTTGTTGATGTAAAAGTTACTTACTTACGTTTCTTGAAAAACACATTCTTACCTTATAAAGTAGCAGCAGAAAATCAAACTTAGGACAAAGACAAAAATGCCTGTTCCAAAGATGACCATGTAAATGTTCAGAGGAAGATCCTGGAAGGTGATTGGAGGCATTGTGCACGATTTATTTGTGTAAACCAGCCCCAGACCACAGAAGCACCCTACAAAAAAAACAGAGATGAATTTAACAAGGCTGTATACATCTACACACAAATAAATGCAGCAACAGGATATTCCGTGATTCAACCTTGCACAGGTAGATGATAAAAATAGGGAATTCAGGGATTTTGTTGATAAACGTCAAGGAAATTGGTAACAGACCCAGATGTTCTTTAATTGAGGTGATCAATTAATCTAACGTCTCCAACGGAGGCTGTCACAGCAGAAGAGTATAAATGTGCAAAAACCAAAATGGTCTGATAAGTCACAGGCTCAATGCTCAGGCCTTCTTTTAATATTGTGACTTCCGGCCGCCTTTTGCTTAGAATTTCACTAAGGTCTGACCTCTCGCACTGAACAAGTTACCCTGGTGGGCTGGCGGAGCACAACACCCTCGTCTGTTTCATTAGGAGCCCAGGAAGGGGTCTTCAGCATCATACCAATATCAGTTTAAAGATGGTTGGCCTCTTGAAAATGCCGTCAAGCACCATGCACATCATGAGAACTAGGATATTCGATAGCTCACACAAGCTCGAGCTAACATTCTAGCGATTGCAGCTTCTAGACCTTTTTAAGACAAGGAAGCAAGTTTAACAGGTCTGCTTTCCCTCATCAATGCAGCAAACATTCTCATCTTATAAAATAGGCTGTTGGACTCCAAGGTCCCTGCTCATCTTGATCGCCTCTTTTTTGCTGTGAATGAAGGCTTTGCATGCACCTCATCCTTACCCATTTCCATGACATGACAAAGTTCCACACAACTCCATGCACTGGGGAGGACTTGCAACCTGTGTCATGACCTTTACATTTAATCATGCTGTGCATTTCAGTGTTTCACTGCGTGTGTAAAGGTTGGCCTTGTAAGCAAACATCACCACAGACAGGCAGCTATGGCATGCAGAAAAAGATCTACCAAGTAAAACCTATAGAGGTCATTTGTTTTTGACCATGTGAGATCTGGTGACCTTTTTTATTGCAATGCCTTTGTCATTTCTTGTTGCTCTTCATTTTGAGACTTATTATGCTTATTACTGTGCTGGTATTGCCTTCTACAGCTAAATTCCAAAGATGCAATGGGATTTTTTTTTTTTACACATTAGTATTCAAAGTCAAGGTGAGGTGTAGTCCTCACCTTAATGTTTAAACTCGAACGATAGAGTCCCAAGTAACCTATTTCTAGTACTTCCAAACCCAGTCCTGGAGAAATGCACAGTTGCAGGTTTTCATTTCAAACAAGCTTAATTCCCTAACTGAAGTCTTAATTGAATGAACAATTAGTTGATTGAAATATATGCAGTTTTTATTCTATGCAAATGTTTGGAATTTGTATTTCACTTATGAAATGTTAGAATTGAAAGGCAACTTTCAACATGTCCTAGAGCTGAAAACAGTCAAACAGTTCAAATCAATCCTATTATTATGTCGATTAAGGGTTCAGCTGTGTCATGGAGCTCTCCCAGAACTCAGACCTGCACGTGTGGTCCTCCAAGATCAGGACTGGGAACTTCTCTCAGCCCACAAAACAGGCAGTGCACTTATATCATGAGGAGAACCCTCCAGGAATGAAAGTTTATAGGCAGATGTGGAAATCCCTGAGTTTATGGCAGTCATTTAAAAAGTGCAAGTGCAAACACATAAAAAAACTCAGTGGCAAGCAGAAAAAAATGTCAACACCTTTTCCTCACACTATTGGCAGTGTTCTCAGGTTTTTCTTTTTGTTCACATGTATCCAACCGGTCTACAGAATTAAATATATATATTCTGGTAAAACTCAGCATTTCCAAGCACTGCTATTTTTTCGTCTCGTTCTGCATTCAGCTATGAAACTGTGCCAAGTTGAATGTACTTACAGGTCAGTGATTTCTGAAAGAGTAAGAACCCCAAATCACTTAATGTTCTTTTGTCTCTACATGGGATTGGTACCACTAAAAAGGAAAACCAAATGTCTTGACCCAAGTGAGATTATGAGCAATAGCCAAGGTCTGAACTGGGCAGATATGCAAAATCATTGCCCAGGGACCAGTTTGTGGGATGTAATTGCTAACTAACATGAATAAAACTAACAAGTCTGATCATTTTTAGTCTTCAGCAGGGAAGATTATGAGGGGACCTGATACAAATATTCAAAATCCTCAAAAGAACTGAAAAACATCTTCAGAAACAACAGTACAACACAAAGCAGAGAATACAAATACTTTTTTTCCCCACACTTCAATTCGAGAGCAGGAAACACTCCCCCCCCAGAGGACTGTGGGAGTATGGAACCCTGGTATGTTTTTAAAAAAATGGCTGAATGAGATCCTCCTCTCTTTCGAAACCTCTCTTAAGGCAAGTGAATGCAAACTACACTCTGTAAGAGAAGAATAAAATGACTGTCCTATATCAAAGATTGAAATTGTAATTAAAAATGTGCAGCTGCTGTTGCAGCAAATTAATTTGGGTTTTGGCTGATGTAACAAGTATTAATCACAACATACAGTAGTACTGTTCTCAGGTGTGGCTGTTTTTTGTCAAGTAGAACACTGTAAATGAGTTTTTCACTGTAATAATCGTCAAGATTATTATTTATTGCACTTTTCCCCATCCATGACAATCAAGCAGATGGGCTCCCATCCCAAAAATGGAAGAACTTCTTGACATTAGCAGAAGTGGAAGATAACCCCCCATATTTTTTGTCTGAAGAAACAAGGTTAAAAATGAAAGGAGGCTATATGACCCATCTGGTCCTTTGGATAATAAGTAGCTAACAGATCGAGGATCTCATCTAGCTGTTTCTCGAAAGAAGCCAGGGTTTTAGTTTCAACATGGTTTGCCAAGCCTGTTCCATTCCTCCACAACCTTTGTGTAAAGATGAGCCTCCGGTCCTCAGATATAAATTACAGTTTGCACTTATGACCCCTACTTTGTATTTAACTGCTGATGCTGACGATCAACAAGTGAAAGAGTCTAGGTCACCCTAAGCAACTTGGTTGATCAGAGACCCCATTCTCTTCAAAAGACAAAAAATGGCCAATTTCTACCACTGCTCCAGCATAACATTACACTGAACACTAAGAAATAATGCCTGATGGTGCCAACAGAAACAGCTAAATAAAACAAAGACAGACAGGAGGTACTCTGTAATCTTTCACTGTTGCCGACTTCATTCTGTGACAGACATGTGGAGTGTGACCTTGATGAAACCCACTATGTGAAAAGAAATGCTCAGTCAGAAATCGAATCTGCCATTCTGCTTAGCCTTGCCAGCTGGTGCACATTTCGTATATTTTTCCCACATCTAAAAGGCGGGCCAGCAAAGGCTTTCAATAACGCTAGAAGCAAATGAGAGACCATGTCCTTTAGAGTTCAGTGCTCTACAATCCAAGTTCTAAGGTGTGGAAGAGGATCGGCTGTTATCGACTAGCTCGCGATACATCTGCAGAAGAAAACTGACAAAGGAAAGGAGACTGCTCAACGGGGAAAATAAATCTCCTCTACCATCCCACCTCCCAGCTCAAGAGTCAAGACTATTCTAAAGTCAAAAGGCTTTCAAAACAGGCAGCTTAACTTTTAATATTAAAAAATATATAAAACCACTAAACACATGGACGTTACAAGCATTTACATATCGAGACGAGGCACCAGAATGTATGACTAAACTCATTTACGACTTCCCTTAGAAGACAAAGCTTCAAATCATCATATCTGAAAGATGGACTAAGTTCTGTTCGTCTGAGAAACCCGAAGACCCTTCAGGTGGTGGATAAGCCAACCAATTACCCACCACCTTTACAAAGCCAAAAGCATTTTAATAATGGCATTTGGCCAAGGTTGATGCTGACAGTTTGAGTCGGTCATTCCTCAAACTATCAAAATCATCTCAGTGCCGGCTTGATCAGAGCTGCAGAATCACAAAGAATGAAATGTCTTCCTGTTGCAGATACAGAACAATTACCAGACTCATACTGTACATAAAAACTGAAGGTATAAAGGAACTGTGATGAATAGGTTAGACTCTTTTGATTTTGTGGTGTTACAATTACACGTGGGCAGCATGGTAGTGCAGTAGTTAACACTGCTGCCTTGCAGTGCTGGGACCCTGGGTTCAATTGCAGAGCTGGGGCACTATCTGCATGGGGTCTTTATGTTCTCCTCAAGATCACTTGGGTTTTCCTGCAGGTGCTCCAGTAGTCCAAAAACAAACTCCTAGGTTATTTGACTTTAGAGAAATACATGTATTGGCCCTAGTTGCGAATGTGTGCATGTCTGTGTTTGTGTGTGCCCTGTGCAGGACTGGTGTGCTCTCCAGGGTGTACCCTGCCTTGTGCCTGCTGGTCGCAAGATAGTTTCAGCACCCCCATAACCCTGAATTACAAGAAGCATTACAAAAATACGGGAACAGACAATTACAGTTTCTACGTGAATGTGTTAGACCATTTTATTGTGCAGCAATCAATTTAAAACTTGAAGGAACTGTCATATAAATTAGGACAAAAGAAGCAAAGAAACAAACTTCATTATAGCCAAGAAATTCATCATACTAATTTATGATTCAACTGAACTAGAAAAATACTTTGCAAATGCAAAACCTGCCAACCCACAAAGATCCTGCATTCAAGAAGATAGGAAAGCACTGTGGTTACAGTGCTAGACTGCCGTTCTGCAGCAAAAGGAAGTGCTAGTTTTTTAGTTCTCTAAAGATAGAATACCGTGTACGAAAGAAAACAGAACACCAGTGGGTTTGCAGAGGACGGGAGAAAATAATTATGATCTCAATGGTTCTCACACTAAGCAGAATAGAAAGAGTGAATCATTCATTGCAGAAGCAGATCATTCACGCCACCAACTTCCAATGAGACTGTCTGAATAAAATGAAAATGGGATTTCACCCTGTTAAAACGGATCCTGTGCTTCACACAACATAAAAGAGGACCATAATTATCCCTTTTGTACAGTATTTCCGCACTCATGTGATACAAATGTCACTTTTCTGTGCTGGCATCCACATGATGAGGACAAAAAGGCTTCAGGACATACCTGTAGACACGTATGCTATCTTTTATGCTTGGTGTTGTGTTGCAGGTGTAGCCATTCTATAACAAGGCTGCCCATTTTCAGAACAACCGAGCAAAATGTTCACTGCTGAACGTTTTCACTGCCATAGCATTAAGTTGTTCAGGCACAGCAAGACACTAACCTGGTTCCCTTCACCTCTTCTGGTGATTAATGGTTTAAACCTTTTTAGTGTCCTCCAGCACATATGAAAATGAAAAAAAGACATGTTTATAACACACATCACAAGAAGGAGAGAAAATACCAGTGCAAGCAAGGACCATTTTATTATGCGACAGATTTTTTGCTGGTTTGTCAGCACACATCTCTGCATTCTGAATACCAGAAAGCACTGCACCATGTAACCAGGCAACCATTACATTAAATAAGAAACATCTCCTGTCCTTCCACACTTGCTGCTAACCCTGATATTTTAAATGAAAAAATAATTGGATATTTATGCATTTTTATTTGGCATTGTATTTGATTATGTCAAAACCTCAAACAGCCAAATGCAAAAGAACTCCCGAGTCCAGCTTGCGGCTGTGCTGTTTTCCTAATTCGCCTTGCAAGGCCACCCATAATAAACACAGTGCAAAAACTGTCATATCAGTCAAACAATGTGTTTTAAGTAATAGCACTTTCTCTGGTTATTGTATTTGATGTAGTGAGTTTTTGGTGCTTACTGTTCTCTTAACATTCAGAAAACCCAACATTTAGAAGCCCAAAAAGCAGAGTGAAAAAAGGTTCTTACATCTCACAACTATGAAGCACTGGACAGAAAAATGTAGTGTTCCAAAACCTATCAATATTAAGTGTATATGTATAGCTACAACAACCAATTTGATTTTCACAAGAAATCATCATTGAATAAGAACAACTGCTTAGGCTTGAATCTATGGACACATTAGACATGAGAAAGCTTAGGCTTAACCTACTTGGCTGAGGACCGACCACCTGGCTGTAGGTCAAGGACATCCAGCTCCCAGACTGAGAGAAGCTGAGCCAGAGGCATCTGCACAGGTGCAGGAGAGATGCAGAGATGACCGACAGAAGGAAGAGAGGAGCTCACTGTGGTATTTATAGCTTTTTCGGACGCAACGCCATGGAAAATGATTAAAAGTAAGCAGAGCTGAAGGAGAATGTACTGTAGCTACAATCTTCCATACAGACTTTTGTTAAAATCTACATTTATGGTCCTAGCAGGGGAGGGGGGTAAAAGACACAGCAAGACTTTTAAATCAGTCGTTTCCCTTTTAGAAGCACAGAACTAAAAACAGCAGACGCATACACATCAATGATTTAAAGGGAATATTCAAAGCCAGGAAAAGACATTTTATTCGAGTCTCTTTTACACTTCACTTACCACTTCTTACATAAAGAATCCCATCTCCCTAAGGCACCCATTAGATCACTACAATCATGTTACATATTGCAATGGTGTATTAATACTGCATTTACTTTCACATATTCCAGGCATCTTCAAAGTATTTAATGGTTGTGGTTATAGGAAGTATTATGAGGTACACTATACGCAAGGCACCATACAGAATCGCGTATATAAAACTAAGCAAAATAAACTACAGATACAGGTAAGAGCTAGAAGAGGCTACTTATGAAAAAGTCTTAAGTGTTCATTTTTACTCATCTAATGTTCAAAACTATGTAAGAAAGCAATAAAAAAAATGTTAGACTGCAGTTAAAAAAATTAAAGATAGGGATGTTAAAATGCACTAAAAGACCTCTTTTAGAATATTGCATACAATTACGATCACCATGATATAAAAAAGATGCTCTGGAATCAGATGCTCTTAATCAAGCTTAAATGAATGTCCTAGATTGGCAGAAAGTCTTGAATACAGAGGACCATGTGGGGGAACCAATCTTAATATTCAGAGCCTTCCCAGGTGCTAACAAGGTCCCCTCCAGGTGGAGTGGAATTCACCACTATCAACAATTGGACTAACCAGAGGATACAAGTGGAAGCTATGTGAAAGTGCATTTAAAACCGAGAACAGAAGGCACTTATCACACAATCTTGTGTGAGTGTGGAACAAGGTACCCAGCCATGTGATAGAAGCAGATACCCTGGGCTCTCACGAAACAGCTGGGGATGAGATCCTAGCTAATACAAAACAGGCCAGATGAGCCCAACGACTTCTTCTCATTTGTAAACTTCATATGTTCTCAGAAGCAGGCTTAAATTGACTACTATATACAAACAGTACAATAATGGTTCTCTTAGCTTGACTTTATATCATATTACTGTTAAAACCTCTCGACTCTGGGTTCACCAGTGGCCTTTAAAGAACATAAGCCATACTGTAAATAGATTTTTTAAAAGGATCTATATTTAGGACATGAACAAAACAATAACTTGATCGATAACATCTAACCCTTAGTCATACAGCAACACACTGGCATTCAGTCAGGCATAGAATAAAAAAAATCATTAACAGGGGCAAAAAAATGTTAACCTTCCTATAAAATCGCCAATGCAATACACAGTTATTGACTGTCCTAACCCTCATATACAGTAGCTACATGCTTTTTCTAAGTCTTTCAATTACTGCAACTTGTTTTCAAGTTAAAGAAAAACCAAAACAGAAGCAAAAGTGTTATTCCAATAACTGTTGCTCCCAGCAGTATATCTGTACGTGACACTTGGATTTCCGCGCAGAAAACAGCCTCCCAAACGCACGTCGGGCAACAAAAAAGTCAGATATGGACAAAAATGAATTGTATGCATACAAAACTGCTGAAATGGAACTGAACTAATTAGAAGCGCATGCTACTGCTGCTGCTGCTGCTGCTGTCACTTACAGTCCAGCAAGCTTCGTGTATGAATTTATTGATGCAAAAGATCTCATGCCGTGAAGCAAATTACCAGCAGTTTTCCCAATATTCACACAAGAGCACTAAAGTACTGCAGACACATCAAACAACGCCAACAGCAAAGCGCGGTACACTCAAGGCCAGCACGTGCATCGCTGCCGCCTGCCCTGTGATCATCTCCCACATCGGCTGGATCTGCAGCAAAAAAAAACATGTGGCAGGAGAAAAGAGGTGTAGCTAACAAAATGGGTTTTCTCCCTGAAGGATAAAGAAGACTGGAAATTACAGCCTAATTTTCCACCAAGGGATTTTAAAAGTTAATCAAGTTAAGAGTAGTGAGACAGACTGCCTACTTAACCCCCTTTAAACATCCACATAATTATCAACAGTGCGCAATATCAATGCATTTTTAAAGCCATGCATCATTACTGCTTTTATTCACAATTTAGATTCACCCAATGTGTTTTAACTAAACCACATGCACTTCAAGAAGAACTTAGTCCATGGGAACTGTACTTATTCTGGACACCTGGCACAGTAAGACTGAGCTTTGTAGTAATCTACAAATATAGTTTCCACCAAATTCATTTTAGTTCAGCCATTTTACCATACACAGATAATATAAATAGAAAAAGTCCTACTTATCATTCTGCTTTTTCAGCACTGGGTTGCTACATTCAGCATGGCGCGGGCTTTTGCATGTCCTTATTCTTCCCAAGATCATTTTTCCAGACTAAAGGAAAAGTAATTATTATTAATGAGCCAAAGAAAATGTAACTCCCCATCTAATACACTGACACTTCAGGATCAATACTGGAGCTTCCAAAACTAGATTCATAGAATGCCAAACAATTTTCCCCATTAGAAACTACCCTGCATATACCCCCCACCCACCAAACACGTTTTAAGAAGCTGTTCACACACTTGGCCTTATACTTCAGGTTCTTGTGGTTCTTTTTGTTCAACCGGTCAGTGTAATTATGTACATCTGTGTTCAAAGGGAGCTTCATCGTGCTTTCAGTCCGACATGAAATACTCTGCCTTTTCCATTCCCTCCCTCAGCTTGGAGACCTTCTACTCCAGCTAGCGAGATGCCTGCCTCCTGAAGCCGAAACACTCACTTTAACAATCTTTCCTATCACAATCCATCGCATTTACACTGCGACAGGAAACCAGTATGAATGAAAGAGCCCCCCAAAATCAGATGTTTATCCAACTGCTAATTAAACAACCTTTCTGATTTATGTATAGACGTGAGTCATGCTTTCAGATTAAATAGAAGCTAGTTAAAAATCCCCAGCACACTCCAAAAAAGCTCTCTTATTTCTTTTATCTGAAAATCTCTGCCTAGAATGAAATGGAACTCCAGAGGGAAAGCAACGAAACTAGTTAATTCGTCCCTTGTGTTTGCAAGGATGTGTGGGAAGATTCACAGCCCCTGAGTCATAACACAGGTGTCATGGGCATCTGTCATTTCAGAAAGCCCTGTTTATCCCTCACCCAAGTGAAACAAAAAACCTAATGGGGAAACTGCATGGTACAATTACAGAAACCAAATTTACCATTGTGCAAACACTCCTGGATGACGAACAACCCTTCTCCTGACAATTTCTTTGAGCATTCTTAGCACCCTTAGTTATTTGATCATTGGGCTGGAATTTCTAATCTTTTAAAATGTTGCAGGACAAAAATAAAACCATTAATTTTCATCACTTTCTCTTACTTTGGCGAAAAAAACGGCCCAAAAAGTAAGTTTTCAGATGATCTGCTTGGGGCCCAATATAATGGATCATTTCTGTACAGCATTTGGAACTCCACCCTAAAGCTTTCCCACAGAAAGTCAGAAAGAATAGAGTGCTCAGAAAAAAACAGGTGTGGAGAGATAAAGGGATTCAGTGATCTACAAAGCTATCTGAAGGCAGAGAGTGGCAGAGTGTCACTGCATCTCCAGAAAGACATTCACCAATCACCTACATTCCCAATCCCTGGAGAGAATTAGTGTTGCCATGGCAATGCATCCTAACAGTGAAAAGAAACTTTGCAACAGCCAGGCCTCTGCATGAGCCAGTCTATCCCCGCCTGCTCGTAAAAGACACTCATTTCGCTACCTTTCCTGTTGAAATCTAGGCCCACCTACAGGCCAGCAGCCCTTACTCCTACTCAGATGTCTGACATCCGAAGACTTAAAACAGGCGTGGTAATTCTGCATCGATAGACAAACATCCTGGAAGTTCATGAGGACTGATAAACAAAATCTGAGACGAGTGATTTTCTAAGTTCTATCAGTAGCTGTTTAAAATCTTAGTCATTGAAAATGTAATACTGAGTGCTTCAGATTTATATTTCAGAATATTCCTCTTTTTCCGATTTAAGAAAAACCACAAACATTAAACTCGTCTAAATAGCATGAATTAGACATTTGCTGGCATTATTTTGAATGTTCGTGCTCCCACAGGAGCCCTGTAATATTGTTCTCAAGTGACTGCTAGATTTTCAAATGCTGGTGAGTCAAAGAAAATGCTAAACACTAATCACTGCAGCCTATGATAGCCCCCCCCCGATGGAGATTTAGACTGAAATAAGTGGGTTCTGAATCACACTGAACCATATCCTGTGCCTACACGTTCGTGCAAAATTCAAAAGATGAGTGCCGGCCACGGCTCGCTGGCCTCATGAATTTACAGTGGATCTGAAATTCAACCCCTCTGTGGGACAGATGGCACAACTGATTAACTTGTTTTTGTTCAGAAGAAACTTTCTGCCACAAATAGTACCACTTTAAAATTCATACAGTAAAGCAATGTTTTGATTTTTTGAAACTGGATATCTCCAGTAGGTGTATTTTTTTTGGTCATTAAGCAGTTTTATCACCATAAATCCCCTAAGCAAATACAAACCCACTCCGAACTGACACATTTGTGATTCACAGACGACTGAGGGGCAAAGCTTGGACTTTCTTCTGACCCAAGAGGCCCATGTCATCTTAAAAACAGACTTTGGGTCAAAAACAATACGCTAAACCCTGCACTGCGTCCAAGTAATCACTCAATAAAGGTACAACTTAGAAATTTACCTTGGTTTTTCCAACATTGTGCAAAAAGACATCCCACTGTACAAAAAAAGCCTCTTTAAAGACTATCCCCATCCACATTCTCTTTTCGGCTGTCCTTGGCTAATTTGGAGCCACTGAAAAGCTTTCCAGCATTTTTTTTCCTCAAAAACCCTTAAGTGGAAGGTCTGAAGTGCTCTTCCACACACACACAGACTAAAGTACAAACTCCATTCGGCAGAATCCTTTATCAAATATTAAAAAGTCCAAGAGGATTTTGAATTTTAAGTTTTGAAGGTAAATGCATAAGGAACGAACTGAGAAACAAAACTGGTCTACTTTAACTCTTCACTGGCTAGCTTTCATGGTAACCTAGTTTTTCCCCCTATGCAATGTGCTTGTTTTCAGCTCGAGTTTAATATAAAGGCGTAATTAAAAATTAAAGCAAAATCACAAACTCATGGGCTCCTACACTCTAGACAGGAAGGGGGTTAAGATCAATGTATAAGTTCTTTCCAATCCTGGAAACCCTACCTCTTTAGGTTTAGGAGCTTGCATAATTACACCGGCCCACAATTTCATATGATATACCATGAAAGGCACTATATAAATTAAAGGTTATTAAAGTAATTGAGATTGGAAAGAAAAAGATCCAGAAGACCTTTTAGCCCAGGATAACAGATGTGTTATAAAAGGATACGATATAATTTCTTTTTTCAGGTAATCTATTTTCTTCCCTGGCAAAAGAGAATGCAAAACATATTTTGGTGTTGGTTCCCAGAATAAGAACAGAGGCACAATCACCGAGTGAGCACCAAGGCAAGTGCAATAGGTGCCAAAAGCAAATCTAACTGCGAAACAGGTATTTCAAGCTTGAAGTCCAATTGGAAACTCAGGTGAGAGACAACAAAGAGCTCAAGAACAGGATTGTACTGTATATACAATAATCATAAACACTTGTTTTTTTAATTTAATGTAACCTGATGAGTAAAGTCAGGACCTAGACGTATTCCTTTGATTAGAGCTGGTGTTCAGAACAATTGGTCATAGCTTGAAAACTGCAGGAAAAAAAAAAAAAGAGGTGCATATAACCCACCACCACCAAATCCAGGATCTGTGTCATCAATACACAATATACTGTAACCTGACAAAGAAACTATTAACTGTACAGACTGCTGCTGTCCATTTCCTTCCCTCCACCAGCTGTGGAGGAATCTTTGTGATTCACTGGCATCTTTCTAGCTTTGATTGCCTTTTGCCATGAATGCTGTTCCATTAGCTCTTAAATCACACCTCAAACCTCAAAAGAGAAGTGTCATTGGTATTCCTCAGGTATACTAAGAGTGGACATCTTGTTTGCACAACATGAAACTAATTTATGCCCACGATGTGGTACAGAAAATGTGAACAGCAGGTTTTGTCCTGTGAAAATCTGACAGTTAGCAGAACGTTTTAAAAAGGTGTAAGTCATTAGAAGATGATGCAAAGTTCAAGAGTAGTTTAGTATCTCCTGTGGCATCTAATTCCACACAACTGCTTCCTTGATTATTTCTCTTCACACTACTGTATATGCACTGAAACGAAACAAAAGGGATATAATGCTGCTTCCATAAAGTATTAACCGGTCAAAAGCTTTGGAAGAAAAAATAAGACCATGCAATATTTTGGGGTAATTCTAAAGCCCCAGCACTCCTTGCAAATGTTATTGTGGTGAATAATTAAACTAGTCATGTTACTTGCATGGCATGAGTCACACTTGTGTGTTAGACCTTGCATTCAGTATACTTAATGTCCCTCAGGACACTAACGCAGGTGTTTCTACTTTATGTTCAGTAATTGTAAATAATTATTAATAAAACTGCACCATGGAATGAGATGTGTATGACTTAAAGGAAGTTCATGTTCACTCTTTTTTGTTCAAATATCCATTCGTTTTTACATTTCCAGTTCACCAACATTGATGCACTAGGCCCTGACTGTTTTAGCTGAAATAGAAGCCTTTGTACAAACCTGCTCATTTCATCAGTAAAACAACATCTAATTTACACCAGACGGGAGCCTTAGTCAGTTCTGGAATGAGTTAAAGTTTTAAACGGAAAGAGGGTACATTTTTATAGTTTAACCCCCACCCTGTTTTTTGTTTTTTTTTTTACTTTTGTGCATTCTACAATTCAAACAAGAGGTTAAGAAGAAGAGCAGCCTGCCTCTTGTACAAGTCCAAATGATCTTTTGGTTAATCGGGATTGTACAGTATCTACTAGGAAGGAGTCACCTTAGCCAGAAAGGAACAGCATTTTTCATACTCACACTTTACCAAATTCTTTCATATTGATGAACCTCAGAGCTCTTAAAAAATCATATCTGGTTGATCACTTAATTGCATAATAACCCAGCAAATAATACCAAAGAAAACTGAAGCACGAGCATGACTGTCAATTGTTTGCCTACCAAACCCAATATGAAAAATGCAAAGATGGCGTAGTGCAGCTTTACTGTGTTGATAGGAATACTGCTCCTAGTGACAGCTTCATGGTTTTAGACCCAGAAAAGATAAAACAAGCAATTTCAAGTGGACTCCCTCCACACAGACTATAAATGGGACGTAGGGGAACTCTAAAATCACCCGTCTCTTTTTTCTATGCTCTAGTACATTGCTGGCACACCACGGGCCTTATTCCCACATATCCTGCAAGACTTAACTTCTTTATATATATATATCTTACAAAATGAAAGTTGTTTTTAACAATGGGCAGTGTATTGATTCTACCTCACAAAACACTAATCCACACTTCAGGTCTTGTCTGCATCTGTGTTACACAGACTTATGCAACAGGGGTGTCACATAAACTACAAGTTTCAAACGGTAACTTAAGAAAAAAAAATACTTGCAGTCTTATACAGATTTTCAAAGGGGTTGAGCCAAGAAACAGTAAAAGCTCGGTTAAACATTACATCAAACATATAAAGAACTGTAACAGAAACACTATTAAATTAATAAAGGATACATTAAATGCACACCCCACAGAAGGTTTCTAGTGTGAAATAATCAAAGTTTACCCAAACCTCCAGAGAATCAAGCTGTAAATTCAGATATAAAGCTCATACATAGAAAACATCTTTAATGCCAAAATCTGAAATAATTAAACAATTAAACCCGAATTGTAGCATACATACAGTATTCAATATCAAGCACACCAGAACAGTTTGGACAGCAACATTTCAAAGGAAAAGACTGGCTTCTTTGAATAAACAAATAAAAACCATGATTGTGACCAGACCTACTATACACTCTAATGCATGGACACTAGAATACCTCTAAAAAGATCACCTCAAGTTTGAATCGGTATGAATTAGTCAGCAGATAGAAGCTCAGGCCGACACAGCTATGGGTTTAGGCACAGTATAATTACCTGACTTGGACAAAGGGAGACCCCAAACGCTTTTTTTTTTTAATACATGGGGGCCTTCCCTTCATCACACTGTATCACAGGACTGAGCTGTATCTAGGTAAAATCCTATTTCAGGAACTTTGCTGCCCACATCCTCGTAAAGGGAGAAACCAATGCTCTCAGAGATACGATACCACGAAATTCAAGCAGGTTTTTATATTCGTCTATGCAAAACCCCGTTTCAGCACAGTCCACCAGACACTGAGAATAAAGGCTGCTCACTGGGTTCCTTCAAGGATCAGTGCAATTTGTTACCAAACCAGTGGCATAAAACTCCAGGCACATTGCAACACACTCTCCATTAACTCCAGAGACCTCATTATTGGTTAAAGTAGACATAAGAAGATAAGAGTCACAAGTTGTCTTTCAGCTGGCTACGCTTATTTGTTCACTAGTTGCTAAGTGATCCCCAAATCTTGTCTGGACACTTCCTGAAAGCTTTTCTTTTCCTGGATTTAAAAAGGTCAGCTGTTTAAACCCATTCAGAACTGAGCAGTAGCAGTAAGATTTTGCTCTTTATACTGGTTAATCAGCTAATTAGGAAATGTCTTGAGAATGAGAGTCAGATGATCCAGGAATGAAGGTTGTGTTAGAATCACTAAATGCAGGCCCTGCATGTGCAAAAAAAAACTTGATCTTGAGTACAAACCATTTAATCTTTTTATATTAACTGGGCCAGTAATCAACATGGTTAACTGCACTAAGCAGGGACACTTAAGCATGAAGCGTCATCATTGGAAAAACTAAAGAATTCATTAACACAAAAGGCGCGGCCTTGGTTTTGATGGAAGTAGAAGAGGTGTGAAGTACCCAACAGGCACTCCGATATGCAGGTACTTTCATTCAATTTAGCGAGTGGAAACTGGAGTGGTGTCGCTTGAAAAACTGGCAGTCCAACTAAAATTGGACTTGTCCAATACCGGCAGGTATTGACAGGTAACTAACAGACATTTCCGCACACGGGGGGTTCGATGAAGTTCCAAGTAATCGGCTACTTCGTTTTGCTCTGCTACCTCAGCAAAATCAGGCTAGACAAAACCCAGGCTAAATGATCACGGTCTAACTCGATGCTTTTTTTCCCCTCGATGCCTCAAATGATACGGTTGCAGAGTGTGAGAATTATTCGCCATTACCTTGAATTCTGCCTTACGTTGTGTAAGCTGCTAATGTATCCTTTTTGACTTAATCGTCTATCTAAGGAGTGTTAGATAATGATCACCAAAAAGTTAAAAACTGAATGGAAACAAAAATAAAGAATCGGCAAGCATTTAATAATGAAGTGGGGGGAAATGGCGCAGGCGTACGAATTTTAAAGTCTCCAAAAAGTGTCTTGCGTGCAATTCTACTGAAAAATACACCCACGTTTCAAAGGTCTATTTATATGTATATATATGGGTCAGTCAATGTGATGTTAAGTTTTGAAGGTATTAAGAGGATTTCATTCCCTTAATTTTCCTACTTAATTTCTCGAGGTGGCAACGCATCTTAAAACTACTTAGTAATAAGAATGAAAAGATATGTAAATATTTGCTTGACAAAAACAAAAATAGGTGTGCTGTGAGCTGGAGTTGTCCAAGCACAGCGACAACAGAAATGAAAACGAAAAAGGGTTTCGCTGCCTCCGTGTACAGTTCACCGCTCGGAAAGCTGACGGATAGTAAATTAAATAAAAACTTTTAAGTTCTTTACTTTTTAAAAAAGGGTGACATGCTCTCCGAAAGCCTCGCAGCAGGAGGTCTGACCAACTGCTTACAGGGACATCAGAAACGAGCTATTTTACACACCACGAAGCTTTTAAAATTTCAAAAGCTATAAATCCATACAGTCCATGACGCGAATTAAAACAAAACAACCGAAACGGACGAATAAAAAGAAGAAATAAGCCCATATGTGAATAACGCATGGAAAATCTTACGCGTGAGAAACTGTGTACTAAATAACACCTAATTACAGTACATTTCGTGGTTTAAGCATTAGAATTTATCAACAGCAACAAAAAGATAACCATGACTACTACAGGCAAATAAGCCCCACATAATTAGTTATCCCCCTTTCAGGGATTAATGAATGATTAATTAAATACGAGCTACACTTCATCGTGCCCCAAATACCTCAAGCGTTGACGCAGCCAACGCGAGACCTAAATCTTAGACGAAGAAAAATGCTAGAAAAATTACAACATAGAAATGTAGCTCAAAACAAAGAAAAATTGACACAGAACAAGCTGCAAACCATAAAAAAACAGACTTCTCACCGTTACACCACTGGAACGGGTGCATCAATAAATCACTGATACTTCTCGGCGGTGGGAGAAGAAATTGTTTATAAACAAAGAACTACCCCCCCAGTTAAGCAGCTCCTTCAATTCGCCACACGCTCGTCAAGGTCTATACATGGGGTAGATTTCTCTTTTTTTCCCAGTGCCGCGGAAGTCGTGAAACGAGAAAAAAAAGCTGCAGTGATACACCTTCTTGAATATTACGCTCCTAAGACAACAGGGGGTAAAGAAAGGGAAAAAAAAATATCCGAGCCCGTGCTGTAGTTGTTATCGCCTCTCACGATAATTCCGATATTTTTACCTAGAGTTACTGTGCTCTTGGAAAGGTGTCATTCGATTTGTTTAGTGTTACAAACAGCATCGATGATCCCATTTCCTTTTTTTTTTTTTCCTTCGGATATGAAACAGTCTTTTGTTAACACTCTGCACTCGACTCCGCTTCGGTATCAAGTAACAGCCAGTACTGACACACACACACAAAAGCTCGTCGCTTTCTTCTCCACCTCCGCCCAACGGCGGGTGAAGGGCATTCTCATCAACCAATCCTCCCCAGCCTATTGTTCATCTTTTGCGTGGAATGTCCTTTAACGGGACCCCGCCTTCAGCAATGTGGGGGTGAACTGCTGCTCTTCTGTTAATCAATGTATCTACAGTAGTTAAAGGCGTGTTAGGTCAGTAGGTATGCAAAGCACTGCTTCTTTGTTACCACTCGCGCAACTGTAAAAAGTTCAGAAGAAGGATTATTCTGTGCACCAGTCTAATCAGACTTTTAGATGGGAACAGAACAGAAGTGTTTAGGGTATAACTATAATACAGATGGTAATTCAAACGTTTTTATTTTTAAAACAGTCTCAATTTCCAAATGCACTTTACTTAAGAGTAAAAGTAACTAATAAAATCACACACTGGAGGGGGAAAAACAGTACATAATTTAAGAGCAAATGAGCATACAGTACTATGTTTCTTACAAAGCACAGTATCTTGATAACTACAACATTCCTTTTTCTAAGTTGAGAGTGCAACACCTCAAATTCTAAAACTATCCCAATTCTGTATGAATGGGTCATTACCTAGCTTTCCCTCCACAAACTAGTATTTGTCACACAGTTGTACAGAAATACACTTGGAAAGAACATAATTTAATGCAAGTACTTTCTAACACCACAGCCCAACCTTTCTGAGAACACATTTTAATTATTTTGCAGTAAACACAGGAACAAAGTCATAAAAGTATTTGGGCAGCTTGTAATTGTTACAGGTTTAGTGGAAATGCAGTGCATTGGCTATCATCAGAAATGTAGTCATCAGGTTAGCTATTTTTCCATAATACCAAGTGACCAGCCTTAAAATGGCAACATTGTGTCATCATAAAATACCCAAGAAAACCAGCTCTTGCACCCCCCATTCTAAAATACAGCCAAATAGTAAAGAGTAAAAAAGTACCCGTGTAAAGATTAAACCAAGAAAGGCAGAGTTAGTCTGACCCTGCTAGTTCTGCATCCCTGAGTTTCAATGAGTCACCCCACATCTCTGCTGAATGAGAATCATTGCTTAGACAGTGGCATGTTTGAGAGTACAAAAGTATTAAAGACGGAAGTCTGCACACAACTTTATGGTTAAATCCCAAACTGAACTTCTGGAATAAAAAGATCCCAATTTTATGGAATGGAATTCTGAATTGCATGTCTCCTTTTTGCTCCATCAAACTGTGTGGTTGAGACCTGAGGAAGTGCAGACTGAGGATATCTAAGGTCTGTCTGGGTGTATCAGAAGAAGTAGACCTGGTTGTAGCTGGTGAACGCGCTAGTAAACATGGGAACATAATTGTACATCAGTGCTGCCTCTTCATCTTCAGGATTGGAGAAGTGATGTGAACTCTTCCTGGCTGTTATCGAGACAAGAGGGGAAACTCCACGTCAGATTCAAGTCACATTTTACATTTTTACATTCACATTTTTACATTCACATTTTGTACTGTAGTATTACTGAGTCTCAGCACTGATTCACAATGTTCACTTTCCAAAGCTTGAACTTTGCAGTCGAGTGGCAGTCAAACAGTGGAACTTTCTATCCATTACAAGTCAAATGTATATCACCACCAGTTTCTCATCAATGTAATCGAATTATCGATTAATAAGCTTGTTATACCAAAATATTGCAATAGAAAGCAGAGTAAGGCCTGTTATATGAAAAAAAATATTGGTGTCTTTGAAACATGCAACCCTATTGCCAAAAAACCACATGGCTCATGTGATTATCTCTTTCAGCTGTGCAATATCCCTTAGTGTTATTCTGCAGACAGTGCTGTGATCTTTCCTCTGTCACACATTACATAATTTGGTGCCATTTGGATGTTAATATGATCAAAGGTCAACCAAATCAAATGGTGCCAGAGAGCAGAATTGACAGCTGAAGCAGAATTGATCAATGAAGAAGATAAACATAAAGCACAAACACTGCTGTGTAAACGGGAAAGCCAGAAAAAGAGAACTGTGAAAGAAAAGTAAGAGTTTGTTTTCTTAAGGAACTGCACAGGATGTTGCCTAATCTTACTCTTGGAGTAAGTCCTCATCGTGTCTGCAGCAAGTGCTTAGTTGAGGTCACCAGTCGTTGAGCCTCTGTGTTGTTGGTTTATTCATTGAAACGAGAATCCTGACCAGGTCATGTGCAAGTGATCACATTACTCCTGTCCTGGAGTTTTTGCACTGGCTTCCTGTCAGGTTTTGTGTCGACTTCAATATCCTCATCCACACTTATAAAGCTCTACATGGTTTGGCACCTCAGTACCTGTCTAACCTACAATCTTCCTACTCCATATGCCACAACTTTCATTCATTTAATTCTCCTGTCTCCTGTCTCCCAAGCCCGTCTAATTTCTATGGGTGACAGGGCTTTCTCTTGCTTTGTCCCAGAGCTCCAGAAATGTATCCCCAAGAAAATCAGAGAGAGGCCTCCCTGATTGCTTTCAAATCAAGGCTCAAAACATTCTTCTTTAGAAGGGCTTGTATTTACTTGGTTCTGTATATGTCCTTTTACATTCCTACTACATTCCAAACCCTTGTTGTAAATTGAGTTAACTCTGTTATCTCCTCTCCCTCTGTAGTTATTCTTCTTCTTTGTATTATTATTATGTCAGCACAGATTCAGGTTTTTAGCTCAAAAAAGAAAGAGTCTTGCATTAGTGCTTACAAAAGTATCCCGTTTGAAAACAATTGAATGTAGCAAGCCTGTCTCTTTCCCCCACTTGGGAGTTCTTAATTTATAAACATATAAAAGCAGAGGACTCCAGTTTCTACCCCCAGTTCAAAGTCATACTGGCACATTAATTGGGTAATGTGAAAATTGGCCTTGGTGTTTGTGTGTGCCCAGCAATCAAATGGTGTCCCATCCAGGCTGTACCCTGCCTTGCCCTCATTGGGATAGGGTCCTGGGTACAGAAGTTAGAAAATGAATGAATGGATGGATAAAAAGGGGCTTGTCTACATCTCTGAAAAGATTTTCACACTTTTGCCCTTCAAATCTTTAATTGTTCTGTTTTCTTGTTTCTTTCAGTCACAAGTCTTAAGACAATAATTACATGATGTAACAGAGAAACACAATTTGTAGTATAATTTCATTTTATATCACGCTGTGAGCAATATTAAAGAAGGGTTTTCAAATAGCATGTGTCGTCCTCCAGTGATTGAAGCCTCTATGGGAGGCTTCAAGATAAAAAGCAGTTCCTATGAATGGAACAGCAGGAAAAAGAGAGTGGATATTGCCAGCAAAATGTCCTTCGTCTTTCTCCACAGTGAATAAGCCAGCTCTTAGGAAAACATAGTCTCCCCATACTGTCTCTCCAGTACTTCACCAAATCTCATTTACTTGGCTCCAAAGTCAAAAAGTCCTAGAATTAAATAAATTCACACTTTTGTCATTTGTTTACTGTGTGCACGTTCATGCATTTGTGCTTCAAAGTGCATCCGAAAATTGTGTTAGAGTAACCACCTAAAAAATAATCTGAATTCCACAAAGAGTGCTCCCAGAGAAAGTGATCCAGTGAACAAATGTTTTCTTAAGCATTCTGTCGTAGTATTTCTCTTACTTATATCCCTTCAAGCCGTGAAGACAATATCCGTTTTGTATTGTGATGAAAAGATCTGGGCTGTATTCTTCTTAGATGCTGTCACGGTATGAATTCTCAGGTGACGGTTGACATGCCAAGCATAGGGAAACTGCTTTATTTCCACATGTATTTCTTCTTTCTGACTTATTCCATTTCCTTTGAAGGCTATATCTACTGATGCACCATAAAAATTAAACAATCTAAGTTTTCATAAATAGGTCATTGTGCACATACATAATTATCCATCCATCATCTGAAAGAAACTTATTCCTGGATGGGCAATTTACATTTTATATAATGAGCAGAGAGGTTTGTTAATTGCTTGGGCACTACTGTTTATTGGGATAACAAAATTCTGAGCTCAATACTGAAGGGTTTTTAACAGCAAAAGAACAGCCCAGAATGAAATAGTTTTAGAGAGAATAATGGGAATCTTTTGACAAAGAAAAGGGCAATGCTACATGAATGAAATGCATCTTCTACTGGCCCGATTCCCAAAGAAGAAATCAACAATATGCCCCAAAATGAATAAAGACAGAGTTTTTGGATTTTATAAAAAATGTATGAGCTAAAATTGCCAAAATGAGAATAAAATTAAGATTCATTTTGATAAACCATTAAACATGCCAATGGTTTGTATGATTTTAAGGCAAAAAAGATTGAAGATATGTCCACATGCAAAAAGCAGTTCAAAAAGCAGGTGGTCCAGAGAAAGCAGGAAACAGTCTTCTTGGTGAACAGGCTACATCCAGAAAGGCACACAGTCTGGGTGTATCAGAAGAAGAGATACAGTGGTTGTAGCTGGTGAATGTGCCATCACACCCGTTTAATCCATCCATGTAATTGATATCAGGCTGTAGTGGCTACAACACAAGACATTCTAGGGAAAACCAGCCCATCCGACTGAAGGAAAATGACCAACATTCTCAGATGTCAAGGGGTAATGTTAGCATCTGAGAAATGAAACTGTAGACCACAGAGCATCTGGGGTGGCAGCAGAGGGAGTGGTGATGCATTTGTTTTTCCCCACGGATAAATGCCATTTCACGTTTCCCAGACCTGACAGAAGGCATTACATTGCTGAGCCCTGCGTTGCTCAAGCCAGCCCGTGGGTTCAGATGGAGGTGTGATGAGGGGGGAGGAAGCTCCTTAACACAAGAATGCCTCTGGGCCAGACTGAGGACAACTGTACTGATCAGCAATATACTGACCAAGTCTTTGACCCACCAGTTTAGACTCCCGCAACCCCGTCAAGAAGTATCAGTTTTCTAGCAAGATCGCACAGTGCGAGAATTACAGTGGAAAAACTCCAAGAAAGCAGTGTCTGATCTGAGTCCAACAGAATACCTGTGGGACCAATTCGCCCTTGCCATCAACAAGAGAGCGTTTCGACTGGACGGTCTTCGCCAGCTGGCACAGGAAGAATGGCGGAAAATCTGATCTGGCCAGAGACTGGTCAGGAATACACGTATACAGCTCTAGGATTCTATTATTGCTCAGGGAACACCGATAGCAATTTCAGAACATTGTATTTTTTTACGGTGGTGTGTCCTGTTTCACACTGAAAACTTACTGGACCTGTATTTTTGTCACATTTTCTGCAATATCTGTTTTAAACACATTATAGATTTGAGAGTTCTATTTTGTCAGTGCTTGACATCATGTGCTTGACATTGAGTGTACCACACTGTACTTTTATACCCATAGCCCATTCATAAATACATAAGCAATTTGGATGCCTCATTATATGCTCCTAGAGTGCATATTTAATATAAGTTAAGTGATATTAACTTTAAAACAAAGTTCCCAATACCGCTATATTTTAAAATCAACTAAAGCACTAGTAAACACTTTTGATTCATCTGCGTACTTGTACCTTTATATTATGTTTGCATGTACGACAATATACAAATGTTCTATAATACAAAGATCTCTATTTTCTCCGGTAATGCTTAAATCTCCTTGTATGTAACCCAAATTACCTTCATTGACAAAGAACTCTGCCAGTAAAGACGACACTCGAACTGCATTCCCTGAATGTGGATATTGCACCTTTGGGTCCCATTCGAACCGATTGACCTCTGGGTGCCACTGGACTCCATAAAATGGATATTTCTTTCCTAAGTAGAGGATTGTTAAAGAAAAAAATTAGTTACGTTATGTTGAGAGGGTCTCTGTGGACTTTGTACATTTTCTGCTGACGCTGCAGTACTTTATAAGGTGGACATCCGGAGCTGGTTTGAACTTGAATGAAGAATGCTGCACACAAGGTCTACTACAGTATGTAACTCTATATTGTGTCATATAGAAACGCATGCTACGAAACTAAGTAACCAGTTGTGTTAAAAGAAGTTATCTTTGGCAAATAGGGAAGAGGAAGATGAGTGTGATCTTGGAATGCTGTCAATCTAATAAGCAGAGGGAAGTGTGGTAGAGAACAGAAAAATATTTAAGGACAGTTCTAATTTAATCACTTGGAGAAACATACACAGAGCAACTCTGTGTGTTTCACTCCCATGTGCATGAAATAAAAACTTCTTTTAACAGGCTCCTGACTATCTTTTAAGGGGAAGTGGAAAAATGTCTCCAACAGTTTAGGTAAAATGTATGTATTGAAGGCGCCAAACCCTATCTAGTGGCATAGGAAGAGATCATGACAACTGAATCACAGCCCAACAGTGTGAAAGACACCGTGTATGAGAACCACAGGGTACCAGCCATTTCTAAAAATTTAACATTATTACATTATTATACATTTCGGAATAGCCAAAAGTTCTGCCTTGCTTCAATGCAATGACATGTTCAGAAATCAGGTCATGTCTTCAGTATGTATTTCATCAACACATTTGTCACATATTGTTTTTCCCTTTCATTACAGTGTGTTACTGCACCTTCATTTTACTGGTATTTATGTCTACTTGAGAAAAGAGAGATTGCTATATAATAGCAAGTAAGGTGTAAGCTTTTTTTATGACTTTATAGATTGTGAGCAAAGTTGACTTGACTTCTCTATTCACATTCTAGTCTTGAAAATTCAAGATCAAGTCTTGTTTATTGTGTCACAATATTTTTACAAAACTCAAATTACAGTTTCATTTTTTTTCTGTGTTTAAACAAAACATTATAATGATTTTCTTGGAATAATTATACAATATATACTTACACTGTATTTTTCTTTGAACAAATCTTGCAATAGCATTAACCTCAACATCATAACAGCTCACAGTGAAACAGAATTGCATAACCACTTCACGAAATTACTGTACCTTCCATGGTGGAAACGAACTTCACGCCATTTTCTGCTCTGTTTGTGGACAGGATGGAAAAGAATTGTTCCAATTTTTCATTGCCTTTGAATGTCTGTGGAAACAAAACCATAAAATGAGGACACACAGCTCTCCAAAATTAGCTTCAATACACACTTAATAATAGATGAACTTCTCATCTTCAAAATTTGATTTACTATCTGCACAATGTGCAACACAACTCAAAGGTCAGTGATCAAAAAGAAAGAGACAGTGGGGATATATTCATTAGTAACACTATGTTTCTTTCAGTTTCGACTGTGAGAATTAGCACAGCATAGTTTAAGTTTAAATTGAAGCAGATTCCCTCTAAGTGTCTCGTCCTCTCTGGCAAAACACTACCCAATCCTTGGACATTAACCTCAAATGTCACGCCGTAGTGATGGAAATTTCCAGTCAGTGGCTCCTGGGTCAAAGCCTTCAAAGTTTCATGTGGAAAATTCTCAAACACACGGCTGGATTTTGCGGCTGAAGAGGAAGAAAAAAGAAAATAAGATAATTAAACTGATTGGCAACAGATTTCTTTCAGCTTAAGTAGGCTGGTGATACAGAGTTTCATTCAGTACTTACAGCCAAAGCACATTATAAGATAAGACAAGAGAGGTACAACACATTAAAAATAGAAAATTGAAAATATAGTTTTTTATAGATCTTGGAAAAAACTATAATGCAGCAATAGGCTTTATATATTTAGCTATGTCAAGGCACACCTATCCCCTTACTGAAAACCCTGCTGAACTAATTTATCATTCAGTCATTTTCAGGAAACAAGCTTGTTGTTTGCCAGCTAACTGCTGTGAGGAGGTTTATGCTATCTCTAAATATAAAATCCCCAATGTGTGCACATTTCCTCATTTGATTTTTTCTGATACCAGAGTGGGAGTTCAAAGCAGGCCGTTCCTGCAAAATTTTTAACACCTTTTTTAACACCTTTTTGACTTTTCAGACCTGTGCAGATGCATGGGTAGTAAGGTCACTCAATGCCTCACTTGATAAGGCAGTCTAGCGCTGTCTGGAAAAACAACAACACTGTAGGTTTGCTCGAGAGACGAACTGGTACATGTGGCACCATCTCATGGCAGAATGCAGTATTTTTATCTCTTTTTTTCATTAAATACAGGAATGACAGATAAGTTATATGCTAAGAAAAAACTCATTAAATGATTTTACCATAATATTATCTATTGGTTTAACTTATTTTGCAATTTGTTATGATTTTGCAACTACAGTAACATGCATATTTTTGTTGTAATTTTGTTGTAAATCCCCTTTCACAGGAGTGAAGAGGAAGGAGAGTGAACGATCTTCTGTTTAGGTCACAAAGAGTATCTCCTCTAAAAATAAAAAAAACGTTTAAAAAACAGATAGCCGAAACTGATTGTTAAACAAGATGCAAGGGCACAGCAATCAGTTGTATGAAAGGTCATGCATAATGTGAAAGTGAAAAAGAATACAGCCTAATTGTAAAGAATTAGAAAGTCCAGCAGGTCTAGTCCTTTGATCTGCATACCGGTTGTCAGGTTGAGAGGCAAGGCCAGGTTTTCTGCAGGCGTCTTGGTTAGGAGGTTCTCTTTGGCTACTAACACAGTCAGTAGCTGGTGCCCCAGACATGTCCCCCACATGGGAAAATAGTCCCCTGAGTCATAGGCCTGGACAGGACAGAGAAAACAGCTTCTAGAATTAAAAGGTCAGTTAAACAAGGTCCTTGCAAATACAGTTTTAGTAAAATCATATTTTAGCTAAATTAATAGAGGAATTCTCTTACACTATACTGTATTGTAAGTAGGGTGTTTTTATTTTTAAAACAACAAAGTTGTTGTCCTAAGAGATAAATAATAATAATAATAACAACATTACTTTATTAACCCTTTACAATTTCTTGCATTAGGAATTATCTTTTCGCATACCCCAGCTTGCTCTCCATGAAACACACAGACACACAGATAGGGAGAGAGCCTGGAGTCAGAGCGCAGGGTCTGCCATTGTACGGCGCCCCTGGAGCATTTTGGGGTTAAGGGCCTTGCTCAGGAGCCCAATGGAGTAGGATTCCTCTGCCGGCTGCGGGATTTGAACCAGCAACCTTCTAGCCACAGGCGCAGATCCTTAGCCACAGAGTCACCACTCCACCCCAAAAAATAATAACCACCAAACACCGGGAAGCTGATTGTACATAAAGACCATACTGTGCAACCACATTCATTTGCCATTTAAGTACCACACAAAAGGCAAAACTAGATCCTGTTGTTCCCAGTCCTGGTCCACACACCTGCTGCTTTTCATTCCAGCCCACCTTCATCGGATAACTGAAGACCTACTTGATCTAAGAAGTTGCTTCAATTTAGTATTTGCATTGTGTTTCTAGTCACAAGTTTGGGATTTTATTTCATTTACACCACACATTGGTTGAAGCGCCAACATGTTTATGAGCTGGGAACAAACAGTTCAAATGAATCTTAATATTATTAAGTCAATGAAGAGTTTGATTGTGTAACTGAAGGCTTGGCTGGAACAAAAACCAGCAGGTGTGAGGGGTCACTAAGAGCAGGACTGGGAACCACTGACTTAATAAGAGTTTGTGCTGCACCAAAATAACAAATATGAAGAAATGCAAAACTCACTGGTTTCACAACCAACCCTCAAGGCAAAATGAAAGGTGTATCTCAGGGCTTTCCTTGTGTGAGATGGAGGGGGGCAGTGATGAAAGCATGTGTGTTCTCACAGTGAAAACCCTCGTTCTGATATGCAACAGATCTGCTTACCTTTAGAGCCAGCTGGTAAAAAATGCTAGCAGCTTTTGCAAAATCTGAGGTCTCTAAATCAACAGCACCCCCAATAAACAGCATCCTGTATGAGAGGAAGAAGAAGATTTGTCTCCACGGTTTACAATAAGCACACACCACCAAATGTTTTTTGCATTTCTCTTAGTTTTAAAAGACCCAAAGGATGTGATGAGGCTTCTTAACTATCACGCAATTTTATTAACTCACCAGCAGCACAACGTTGTGGGAGCCAAACGATTCACTACATTTTTTACCTATTTCACAAGCTGGTTGTGACTTGGATTCTCCACACAGCAGCACATGATTGGCTCAGCACTGAAGGTTAATATAATCGTTAACTGTCAGGACCACCTCTTGCACAGTGACTCTGAGCTCAAGGAAGCCTCAGGGCATCAATTTAGACCACCTAGATTTAAGTGCAATAGAACCAAGTTATCCTTTATTCCAACAGCTACTAACCTGCTTAATTTGGACAACTGATTGATACATTTTACTGGATTTATTTTTTGTCATGCATGTATTGTAGGTATCTATTTCACACACTGATGACCTGATTTTTTCTAAATTGTGAGCATTGCCTAAAGCTGCTGTTTTTTTTATCTTATGCATACATGTTACTTACTTGTTAATGGTTTCATATTGTGTTAAATGTATGAGGTAATGTGTTATGGCTTGTACCTGCCTGCAAAGCAGATTTCCCATGTAGGATAATAAAGGAAGTAGGTACAGTAAGAGGGGGTGGGTCTAGCGTTAATCAGCCAGGGCTTTCTCGGGTCATAGTGAAACAGAGACCCCTGTGATCTGTGATGGGCATCTGCAGGCTCGCAGTCAGAGAAGTCAGAGAAGATTGTGCCTCTCCTCTAAACAGCACTGCACCACCTCTGCATCAATGGGGAGCTTATAATGTATATCAAGAGATGAACGGCTCAATGTAGGAGCGGGTCAGAGTAACATGTCTGCACTTCCTAATTCCCCATTGTTGATATGGGGATTAATATAAGGACACAATTAGCTGTTCCAAA